>NC_012872.2:36661255-36961255 GCF_000003195.3 Sorghum bicolor
TTGATATGTGAGAATCTATGGATTTTCAACTACAGCTTCCCAACACTTTGTCAAATGCAAAAAATGGTCTCTATATTAAATGTAGATCTTGATGAGTGGAGCAATATTGGTATTCATGACTTTTCCAGTCGAGACCATCTAGGGTTCCAAAAATCGATGCGTGGCTATGAATTCTTTCATAATTCAAAATTGAGTGCTTCAAACTTGGTTAAATGACCCATTTGACGACTTCAAATGAAACAATTTTGAATTCAAAGTTGGTAGAAATCATCAAGATATACATTTGATACATTGTCCATTTTTCCATTTGGATAAATTTTAGCCACTCCTAGGCACATGTGTTTAAAATCCGAGACACGTTTTGGTCAAACTTGGTCAAATGACAAACTAAATTACTTAAAATGAAAAACATTTGAATACCAAGTTGTTAGAGATCATTAAGATCCAAACATTATATATAGACTATTTTTCCATTTGACAAAGTTTAAGTAAACAATATTCACTAAATCTTGAATCTCACATAAACTATATGTGACTATATGTGAGAATTGTGGATTTTCAACTACACCTTCCTAACACTTTGTCAAATGCAAAATGGCCTCTATATTAAATGTAGATCTTGATGAGTGGAACAATTTTCTTATTCATGACTTTTCTAGTCGAGACCATCTAGGGTTCCGAAAACCAGTGCGTGGCGATGAATTCTTTCAAAATTCAAAATTGAGTGCTTCAAACTTGATCAAATGACCCATTTGATGACTTCAAATGAAACAATTTTGAGTACAAAGTTTTTAGAGATCATCATGATCTACATTTGATACATTATCCATTTTTCCATTTGGATAAATTTTAGCTAATCATAGGCACATGTTTTTAAAATCCAAGATGGGTTCTGGTCAAACTTGGTCAAATGACAAACTAAATTACTTAAAATGAAAAACATTTGAATACCAAGTTGTTCGATTTGATCAAGATCCAAACTTTTTATATAGACCATTTTTCCATTTGAGGAAGTTTAAGTAAACAATACTCACTAAATCTTTAATCTCACATAAACTATACGAAATGATATGTGAGAATTGTGGATTTTCAACTACATCTTCCCAACACTTTGTCAAATGCAAAAATGGTCTCTATATTAAATGTAGATCTTGATGAGTGGAGCAATATTGTTATTCATGACTTTTCCAGTCGAGACCATCTAGGGTTCCGAAAATCGATGCGTGGCTATGAATTCTTTCAAAATTCAAAATTGAGTGCTTCAAACTTGGTCAAATGACCCATTTGATGACTTCAAATGAAACAATTTTGAATTCAAAGTTGTTAGAAATCATCAAGATAAACATTTGATACATTATCCATTTTTTCATTTGGATAAATTTTGGCCACTCCTAGGCACATGTGTTTAAAATCCGAGACACGTTTTGGTCAAACTTGGTCAAATGACAAACTAAATGACTTAAAATGAAAAACATTCCATTTGACAAAGTTTAAGTAAACAATACTCACTAAATCTTGAATCTCACATAAACTATATGAAACTATATGTGAGAATTGTGGATTTTCAACTACACCTTCATAACACTTTGTCAAATGCAAAATGGTCTCTATATTAAATGTAGATCTTGATGAGTGGAACAATTTTGTTATTCATGACTTTTCTACTCGAGACCATCTAGGGTTCCGAAAACCAGCGCGTGTCTACGAATTCTATCAAAATTCAAAACTGAGTGCTTCAAACTTGATCAAATGACCCATTTGATGACTTCAAATGAAACAATTTTGAATACAAAGTTGTTAGAGATCATCATGATCTACATTTGATACATTATCCATTTATCCGTTTGGATAAATTTTAGCTAATCCTAGGCACATGTGTTTAAAATCCAAGACGGGTTTTGGTCAAACATGTTCAAATGACAAACTAAATTACTTAAAATGAAAAACATTTGAATACCAAGTTGTTCGAGATGATCAAGATGCATACTTTTTATATAGACCATTTTCCATTTGAGGAAGTTTAAGTAAACAATACTCACTAAATCATGAATCTCACATAAACTATATGATATGATATGTGAGAATTGTGGATTTTCAACTACACCTTCCCAACACTTTGTCAAGTGCAAAAATTGTCTCTATATTAAATGTAGATCTTGATGAGTGGAGCAATATTGGTATTCATAACTTTTCTAGTCGAGACCATCTAGGGTTCCGAAAATTGATCCGTGGTTATGAATTCTTTCAAAATTCAAAATTGAGTGCTTCAAACTTGGTCAAATGACCCATTTGACGACTTCAAATGAAACAATTTTGAATTCAAAGTTGTTAGAAATCATCAAGATATACATTTGATACATTGTCCATTTTTCCATTTGGATAAATTTTAGTCACTCCTAGGCACATGTGTTTAAAATCCGAGACACATTTTGGTCAAACTTGGTCAAATGACAAACTAAATTACTTAAAATGAAAAACATTTGAATACCAAGTTGTTAGAGATCATCAAGATCCAAACTTTTTATATAGACCATTTTTCCATTTGAGAAAGTTTACGTAAACAATATTCACTAAATCTTGAATCTCACATAAACTATATCAGACTATATGTGAGAATTGTGGATTTTCAACTACACCTTCCTAACACTTTGTCAAATGCAAAATGGTCTCTATATTAAATGTAGACCTTGATGAGTGGAACAATTTTCTTATTCATGACTTTTCTAGTTGAGACCATCTAGGGTTCCGAAAACCAGTGCGTGGTTATGAATTCTTTCAAAATTCAAAATTGAGTGCTTCAAACTTGATCAAATGACTCATTTGATGACTTCAAATGAAACAATTTTGAATACAAAGTTGTTAGAGATCATCATGATCTACATTTGATATATTATCTATTTTTACATTTGGATAAATTTTAGCTAATCCTAGGCACATGTGTTTAAAATCCAAGACGGGTTCTGGTCAAACATGGTCAAATGACAAACTAAATTACTTAAAATAAAAAACATTTGAATACCAAGTTGTTCGATTTGATCAAGATCCAAACTTTTTATATAGACCATTTTCCATTTGAGGAAGTTTAAGTAAACAATACTCACTAAATCTTTAATCTCACATAAACTATACGAAATGATATGTGAGAATTGTGGATTTTCAACTACACCTTCCCAACACATTGTCAAATGCAAAAATGGTCTGTATATTAAATGTAGATCTTCATGAGTGCAGCAATATTGGTATTCATGACTTTTCCAGTCGAGACCATCTAGGGTTCCGAAAATCGATGCGTGGCTATGAATTCTTTCAAAATTCAAAATTGAGTGCTTCAAACTTGGTCAAATGACCCATTTGATGACTTCAAATGAAACAATTTTGAATTCAAAGTTGTTAGAAATCATCAAGATAAACATTTGATACATTGTCCATTTTTCCATTTGGATAAATTTTGGCCACTCCTAGGCACATGTGTTTAAAATCCGAGACACGTTTTGGTCAAACTTGGTCAAATGACAAACTAAATTACTTAAAATGAAAAACATTTGAATACCAAGTTGTTAGAGATCTTCAAGATCCAAACTTTATATATAGACCATTTTTCCATTTGACAAAGTTTAAGTAAACAATACTCACTAAATCTTGAATCTCACATAAACTATATGAAACTATATGTGAGAATTGTGGATTTTCAACTACACCTTCCTAACACTTTGTCAAATGCAAAATGGTCTCTATTAAATGTAGATCTTGATTAGTGGAACAATTTTGTTATTCATGACTTTTCTAGTCGAGACCATCTAGGGTTCCGAAAACCAGTGCGTGGCGATGAATTCTTTCAAAATTCAAAATTGAGTGCTTCAAACTTGATCAAATAACCCATTTGATGACTTCAAATGAAACAATTTTGAGTACAAAGTTGTTAGAGATCATCATGATCTACATTTGATACATTATCCATTTTTCCATTTGGATAAATTTTAGCTAATCATAGGCACATGTTTTTAAAATCCAGGACGGGTTCTGGTCAAACTTGGTCAAATGACAAACTAAATTACTTAAAATGAAAAACATTTGAATACCAAGTTGTTCGATTTGATCAAGATCCAAACTTTTTATATAGACCATTTTTCCATTTGAGGAAGTTTAAGTAAACCATACTCACTAAATCTTTAATCTCACATAAACTATATGAAATGATATGTGAGAATTGTGGATTTTCAACTACACCTTCCCAACACTTTGTCAAATGCAAAAATGGCCTCTATATTAAATGTAGATCTTGATGAGTGGAGCAATATTCGTATTCATTACTTTTCCAGTCGAGACCATCTAGGGTTCCGAAAATCGATGCGTGGCTATGAATTCTTTCAAAATTCAAAATTGAGTGCTTCAAACTTGGTCAAATGACCCATTTGACGACTTCAAATGAAACAATTTTGAATTCAAAGTTTTTAGAAATCATCAAGATATACATTTGATACATTGTCTATTTTTCCATTTGGATAAATTTTAGCCACTCCTAGGCACATGTGTTTAAAATCCGAGACACGTTTTGGTCAAACTTGGTCAAATGACAAACTAAATTACTTAAGATGAAAAAAAATTGAGTACCAAGTTGTTAGAGATCATTAAGATCCAAACTTTATATATAGACCATTTTTCCATTTGACAAAGTTTAAGTAAACAATATTCACTAAATCTTGAATCTCACATAAACTATATGTTAGAATTGTGGATTTTCAACTACACCTTCCTAACACTTTGTCAAATGCAAAATGGTCTCTATATTAAATGTAAATCTTGATGAGTGGAACAATTTTGTAATTCATGACTTTTCTAGTCGAGACCATCTAGGGTTCCGAAAACCAGTGCGTGGCTATGAATTCTTTCAAAATTCAAAATTGAGTACTTCAAACTTGATCAAATGACCCATTTGATGACTTCAAATGAAACAATTTTGAATACAAAGTTGTTAGAGATCATCATGACTGACACTTGATACCTTATCTATTTTTCCATTTGGATAAATTTTAGCTAATCCTAGGCACATGTGTTTAAAATCCAAGACGAGTTTTGGTCAAACATGGTTAAATGACAAACTAAATTAATTAAAATGAAAAACATTTGAATATCAAGATGTTCGAGATGATCTAGATCGAAACTTTTTATATAGACCATTTTTCCATTTGAGGAAGTTAGTAAACAATAGTCACTAAATCTTGAATCTCACATAAACTATATGAAATGATATGTGAGAATTGTGGATTTTCAACTACACCTTCCCAACACTTTGTCAAATGCAAAAATGGTCTTTATATTAAATGTAGATTTTGATGAGTGGAGCAATATTGGTATTCATGACTTGTCTAGTTGAGACCATCTAGGGTTCCGAAAACCGATGCGTGGCTATGAATTCTTTCAAAATTCAAAATTGAGTGCTTCAAACTTGGTCAAATGACCCATTTGATGACTTCAAATGAAACAACTTTGAATACAAAGTTGTTAGAGATCATCAAGATATACATTTGTTACATTGTCCATTTTCCATTTGGATAAATTTTAGCCACTCCTAGGAACATGTGTTTAAAATCTGAGACACGTTTGGTCAAACTTGGTCAAATGACAAACTAAATTACTTAAAATGAAAAACATTTGAACACCAAGTTGTTAGAGATCATCAAGATGCAAACTTTATTTATAGACCATTTTTCCATTTGACAAAGTTTAAGTAAACAATACTCACTAAATCATGAATCTCACATAAACTATATGAAACTATATGTGAGAATTGTGGATTTTCAACTACACCTTCCTAACACTTTGTCAAATGCAAAATGATCTCTATATTAAATGTAGATCTTGATGAGTGGAACAATTTTGTTATTCATGACTTTTCTAGTCGAGACCATCTAGGGTTCCGAAAACCAGTGCGTAGCCATGAATTCTTTCAAAATTCAAAATTGAGTGCTTCAAACTTGATCAAATGACCAATTTGATGACTTCAAATGAAACAATTTTGAATACAAAGTTGTTAGAGATCATCATGATCTACATTTGATACATTATCCATTTTTCCATTTGGATAAATTTTAGCTAATCCTAGGCACATGTGTTCAAAATCCAAGACTGGTTTTGGTCAAACATGGTCAAATGACAAACTAAATTACTTAAAACGAAAAACATTTGAATACCAAGTTGTTCGAGATGATCAAGATCCAAACTTTTTATATAGACCATTTTCCATTTGAGGAAGTTTAAGTAAACAATACTCACTAAATCATGAATCTCACATAAACTATATGAAATGATATGTGAGAATTGTGGATTTTCAAATACACCTTCCCAACACTTTGTCAAATGCAAAAATTGTCTCTATATGAAATGTAGATCTTGATGAGTGGAGCAATATTTGTATTCATGACTTTTCTAGTCGAGACCATCTAGGGTTCTGAAAATTGATGCGCGGTTATGAATTCTTTCAAAATTCAAAATTGAGTGCTTCAAACTTGGTCAAATGACCCATCTGACGACTTCAAATGAAACAATTTTGAATTCAAAGTTGTTAGAAATCATCCAGATATACATTTGATACATTGTCCATTTTTCCATTTGGATAAATTTTGGCCACTCCTCGGCACATGTGTTTAAAATCCGAGACACGTTTTGGTCAAACCTGGTCAAATGACAAACTAAATTATATAAAATGAAAAACATTTAAATACCAAGTTGTTAGAGATCATCTAGATCCAAACTTTTTATATAGACCATTTTTCCATTTGAGAAAGTTTAAGTAAACAATACTCACTAAATCTTGAATCTCACATAAACTATATGAAACTATATGTGAGAATTGTGGATTTTCAACTACACCTTCCTAACTCTTTGTCAAATGCAAAATGGTCTCTATATTAAATATAGATCTTGATGATTGGAACAATTTTGTTATTTCATGGCTTTTCCAGTCGAGACCATCTAGGGTTCTGAAAACCAGTGCGTGGCTATGAATTCTTTCAAAATTCAAAATTGAGTGCTTCAAACTTGATCAAATGACCCATTTGATGACTTCAAATGAAACAATTTTGAATACAAAGTTGTTAGAGATCATCATGACTGACACTTGATACCTTATCTATTTTTCCATTTGGATAAATTTTAGCTAATCCTAGGCACATGTGTTTAAAATCCAAGACGAGTTTTGGTCAAACATGGTTAAATGACAAACTAAATTAATTAAAATGAAAAATATTTGAATATCAAGTTGTTCGAGATGATCTAGATCGAAACTTGTTATATAGACCATTTTTCCATTTGAGGAAGTTAGTAAACAATAGTCACTAAATCTTGAATCTCACATAAACTATATGAAATGATATGTGAGAATTGTGGATTTTCAACTACACCTTCCTAACACTTTGTCAAATGCAAAATGATCTCTATATTAAATGTAGATCTTGATGAGTGGAACAATTTTGTTATTCATGACTTTTCTAGTCGAGACCATCTAGGGTTCCGAAAACCAGTGCGTAGCCATGAATTCTTTCAAAATTCAAAATTGAGTGCTTCAAACTTGATCAAATGACCAATTTGATGACTTCAAATGAAACAATTTTGAATACAAAGTTGTTAGAGATCATCATGATCTACATTTGATACATTATCCATTTTTCCATTTGGATAAATTTTAGCTAATCCTAGGCACATGTGTTCAAAATCCAAGACTGGTTTTGGTCAAACATGGTCAAATGACAAACTAAATTACTTAAAACGAAAAACATTTGAATACCAAGTTGTTCGAGATGATCAAGATCCAAACTTTTTATATAGACCATTTTCCATTTGAGGAAGTTTAAGTAAACAATACTCACTAAATCATGAATCTCACATAAACTATATGAAATGATATGTGAGAATTGTGGATTTTCAAATACACCTTCCCAACACTTTGTCAAATGCAAAAATTGTCTCTATATGAAATGTAGATCTTGATGAGTGGAGCAATATTTGTATTCATGACTTTTCTAGTCGAGACCATCTAGGGTTCTGAAAATTGATGCGCGGTTATGAATTCTTTCAAAATTCAAAATTGAGTGCTTCAAACTTGGTCAAATGACCCATCTGACGACTTCAAATGAAACAATTTTGAATTCAAAGTTGTTAGAAATCATCCAGATATACATTTGATACATTGTCCATTTTTCCATTTGGATAAATTTTGGCCACTCCTCGGCACATGTGTTTAAAATCCGAGACACGTTTTGGTCAAACCTGGTCAAATGACAAACTAAATTATATAAAATGAAAAACATTTAAATACCAAGTTGTTAGAGATCATCTAGATCCAAACTTTTTATATAGACCATTTTTCCATTTGAGAAAGTTTAAGTAAACAATACTCACTAAATCTTGAATCTCACATAAACTATATGAAACTATATGTGAGAATTGTGGATTTTCAACTACACCTTCCTAACTCTTTGTCAAATGCAAAATGGTCTCTATATTAAATATAGATCTTGATGATTGGAACAATTTTGTTATTTCATGGCTTTTCCAGTCGAGACCATCTAGGGTTCTGAAAACCAGTGCGTGGCTATGAATTCTTTCAAAATTCAAAATTGAGTGCTTCAAACTTGATCAAATGACCCATTTGATGACTTCAAATGAAACAATTTTGAATACAAAGTTGTTAGAGATCATCATGACTGACACTTGATACCTTATCTATTTTTCCATTTGGATAAATTTTAGCTAATCCTAGGCACATGTGTTTAAAATCCAAGACGAGTTTTGGTCAAACATGGTTAAATGACAAACTAAATTAATTAAAATGAAAAACATTTGAATATCAAGTTGTTCGAGATGATCTAGATCGAAACTTTTTATATAGACCATTTTTCCATTTGAGGAAGTTAGTAAACAATAGTCACTAAATCTTGAATCTCACATAAACTATATGAAATGATATGTGAGAATTGTGGATTTTCAACTACACCTTCCCAACACTTTGTCAAATGCAAAAATGGTCTTTATATTAAATGTAGATTTTGATGAGTGGAGCAATATTGGTATTCATGACTTGTCTAGTTGAGACCATCTAGGGTTCCGAAAACCGATGCGTGGCTATGAATTCTTTCAAAATTCAAAATTGAGTGCTTCAAACTTGGTCAAATGACCCATTTGATGACTTCAAATGAAACAACTTTGAATACAAAGTTGTTAGAGATCATCAAGATATACATTTGTTACATTGTCCATTTTCCATTTGGATAAATTTTAGCCACTCCTAGGAACATGTGTTTAAAATCTGAGACACGTTTGGTCAAACTTGGTCAAATGACAAACTAAATTACTTAAAATGAAAAACATTTGAACACCAAGTTGTTAGAGATCATCAAGATGCAAACTTTATTTATAGACCATTTTTCCATTTGACAAAGTTTAAGTAAACAATACTCACTAAATCATGAATCTCACATAAACTATATGAAACTATATGTGAGAATTGTGGATTTTCAACTACACCTTCCTAACACTTTGTCAAATGCAAAATGATCTCTATATTAAATGTAGATCTTGATGAGTGGAACAATTTTGTTATTCATGACTTTTCTAGTCGAGACCATCTAGGGTTCCGAAAACCAGTGCGTAGCCATGAATTCTTTCAAAATTCAAAATTGAGTGCTTCAAACTTGATCAAATGACCAATTTGATGACTTCAAATGAAACAATTTTGAATACAAAGTTGTTAGAGATCATCATGATCTACATTTGATACATTATCCATTTTTCCATTTGGATAAATTTTAGCTAATCCTAGGCACATGTGTTCAAAATCCAAGACTGGTTTTGGTCAAACATGGTCAAATGACAAACTAAATTACTTAAAACGAAAAACATTTGAATACCAAGTTGTTCGAGATGATCAAGATCCAAACTTTTTATATAGACCATTTTCCATTTGACGAAGTTTAAGTAAACAATACTCACTAAATCATGAATCTCACATAAACTATATGAAATGATATGTGAGAATTGTGGATTTTCAAATACACCTTCCCAACACTTTGTCAAATGCAAAAATTGTCTCTATATGAAATGTAGATCTTGATGAGTGGAGCAATATTTGTATTCATGACTTTTCTAGTCGAGACCATCTAGGGTTCTGAAAATTGATGCGTGGTTATGAATTCTTTCAAAATTCAAAATTGAGTGCTTCAAACTTGGTCAAATGACCCATCTGACGACTTCAAATGAAACAATTTTGAATTCAAAGTTGTTAGAAATCATCCAGATATACATTTGATACATTGTCCATTTTTCCATTTGGATAAATTTTAGCCACTCCTCGGCACATGTGTTTAAAATCCGAGACACGTTTTGGTCAAACCTGGTCAAATGACAAACTAAATTATATAAAATGAAAAACATTTAAATACCAAGTTGTTAGAGATCATCTAGATCCAAACTTTTTATATAGACCATTTTTCCATTTGAGAAAGTTTAAGTAAACAATACTCACTAAATCTTGAATCTCACATAAACTATATGAAACTATATGTGAGAATTGTGGATTTTCAACTACACCTTCCTAACTCTTTGTCAAATGCAAAATGGTCTCTATATTAAATATAGATCTTGATGATTGGAACAATTTTGTTATTTCATGGCTTTTCCAGTCGAGACCATCTAGGGTTCTGAAAACCAGTGCGTGGCTATGAATTCTTTCAAAATTCAAAATTGAGTGCTTCAAACTTGATCAAATGACCCATTTGATGACTTCAAATGAAACAATTTTGAATACAAAGTTGTTAGAGATCATCATGACTGACACTTGATACCTTATCTATTTTTCCATTTGGATAAATTTTAGCTAATCCTAGGCACATGTGTTTAAAATCCAAGACGAGTTTTGGTCAAACATGGTTAAATGACAAACTAAATTAATTAAAATGAAAAACATTTGAATATCAAGTTGTTCGAGATGATCTAGATCGAAACTTTTTATATAGACCATTTTTCCATTTGAGGAAGTTAGTAAACAATAGTCACTAAATCTTGAATCTCACATAAACTATATGAAATGATATGTGAGAATTGTGGATTTTCAACTACACCTTCCCAACACTTTGTCAAATGCAAAAATGGTCTTTATATTAAATGTAGATTTTGATGAGTGGAGCAATATTGGTATTCATGACTTGTCTAGTTGAGACCATCTAGGGTTCCGAAAACCGATGCGTGGCTATGAATTCTTTCAAAATTCAAAATTGAGTGCTTCAAACTTGGTCAAATGACCCATTTGATGACTTCAAATGAAACAACTTTGAATACAAAGTTGTTAGAGATCATCAAGATATACATTTGTTACATTGTCCATTTTCCATTTGGATAAATTTTAGCCACTCCTAGGAACATGTGTTTAAAATCTGAGACACGTTTGGTCAAACTTGGTCAAATGACAAACTAAATTACTTAAAATGAAAAACATTTGAACACCAAGTTGTTAGAGATCATCAAGATGCAAACTTTATTTATAGACCATTTTTCCATTTGACAAAGTTTAAGTAAACAATACTCACTAAATCTTGAACCTCACATAAACTATATGAAACTATATGTGAGAATTGTGGATTTTGAACTACACCTTCCCAACACTTTGTCAAATGCAAAATGGTCTCTATATTAAATGTAGATCTTGATGAGTGGACCAATTTTGTTATTCATTACTTTTCTAGTCGAGACCATCTAGGGTTCCGAACACCAATGCGTGGCTATGAATTCTTTTAAAATTCAAAATTGAGTGCTTCAAACATGATCAAATGACCCATTTGATGACTTCAAATGAAACAATTTTAAATACAAAGTTGTTAGAGATCATCATGATCTACATTTGATACATTATCCATTGTTCCATTTAGATAAATTTTAGCTAATCCTAGGCATAGTTTATAAAATCCAAGACGGGTTTTGGTCAAACTTGGTCAAATGACAAACTAAATTACTTAAAATGAAAAAAATTGAATACCAAGTTGTTCGAGATAATCAAGATCCAAACTTTTATATAGACCATTTTTTTTGATTTGAGGAAGTTTAAGTAAACAATACTCACTACATCTTGAATCTCACATAAACTATATGAAATGATATGTGAGAATTGTGGATTCTCAACTACACCTTCCCAACACTTTGTCAAATGCAAAAATGGTCTGTATATTAAATGTAGATCTTGATGAGTGGAGCAATATTGGTATTCATGACTTTTCTAGTCGAGACCATCTAGGGTTCCGAAAACCGATGCGTGACTATGAATTCTTTGAAAATTCAAAATTGAGTGCTTCAAACTTGGTCAAATGACCCATTTGATGACTTCAAATGAAACAATTTTGAATTCAAAGTTGTTAGAGATCATCAATATCTACATTTGATACATTGTCCATTTTTCCACTTGGATAAATTTTAGCCACTCCTAGGCACATGTGTTTAAAATCTGAGACACATTTTGGACAAACTAGGACAAATGACAAACTAAATTACTTAAAATGAAAAACATTTGAATACCAAGTTGATAGAGATCATCAAGATCCAAACTTTTTATATAGACCATTATTCCATTTGAGAAAGTTTAAGTATACAATACTCACTAAATCTTGAATCTCACATACATTATATGAAACTATATGTGAGAATTGTGGATTTTCAACTACACCATCCCAACACTTTGTCAAATGCAAAAAATGGTCTCTATATTAAATGTAGATCTTGATGAGTGAAACAATATTGGTATTCATGACTTTTCTAGTCGAGACCATTGTTGACACTAGCTAAGACCACTTAGATACTAGGTTGTCATCCCCAGCATGGTGCCAGAGTGTACAAAGGTATTTATAAATATAAAGGCTTTCTAGAAAATAATCAATTCTATCTAGAAAAAGGATGAAATGAAGATAAGGATAAATCTATCAAGGCATATACTAGAGATAAACTTGCAAGAACATGATTACTAATGAGGAACTCGTCACACGGTCACTTACTTTGGCAGGGGGTAAGCCATAATAATAATGATAATGAAATATAAGCTCATGGGTAAATAACACAGCGATTAGAAAATAGACTACTCCTCATATATGTAAGGTGACGTCGGATTAGATAGAGAATGGATTCTAAGTTATTTACTATCTACTAAGTCACAATCTACTCTAGTTATCTACAAGATCATATATAGTATAAAAGACTCTTCATTCATGTATAAGGAACATTGCTAAAGTAAATCAGAACATCGTAAGACTTACTCCGCAATACAAATTTTGCCTGTCCTATCAACGGAGGGTGAACTATATAAGAATTAACGAAGCTGTCACTATCGCGAACTACCACACGACCCGGCCAATAGGATACATTTGTAGGAAAATAACATCTAAGCACCACGCCCACATGTGATCTACCACTTAACTCCCTCGCGTCAAGAGCTAAGCGCTTTGCAAACTTATACATAAACTCATTATCAATCATAACTATATCAAATATAGAACTAGAGCAAACTAAGAGCATAATAAATAGAGACATAATACAATTAGAACAAAGTATTAGAGAAAGATATGAAATAATACCAATCTTTATTACTGAAGATCCGAATCTAGAGCGTAGTGCTCTATTTCTCTAATTGCTATCTAATCAATCCTCTAAACTTGAAGGATTAGGGAGTAGATAATTATAATTCTCTGTGGGAGAGATGTCTAAACCCTAACTTTCATGGCTACCTCTGATAATGATTTCTCTTCTCTCCCCCTAGGGTGGAGAGGCCTTGATTATATAGTCCTTTCAAGTGAATTTGGGCCGTCGGATCAAACCGACATTGATCGCACGGTTTTCCTTGATCCTTTAAGTCGGTGGAGCATAATCCGCGAAACGGGTCCTAATTGGACTCCTGGCCAGGGCGGGCGCCCAGCCCCCGAGCCCGTCCGGTCACCCATTCGTTCCCGTGGCTTTTGGACTCTTCTAGATTGAGGAAAATTGCGCGGTACATAATTATCTCGTTGTAAACATGACATGTGGGCCTTCTCTCCCTATTTTCTGATAACCCCCCTGCAGAAATAGATAAACACCAAAGCTCGTGGAATTCTGTTAGATAAAACCCTAATTCTAGATGTTTGTTTCATTTGGATCCTTTTCTTTGTTTAATTGATGTTTAAATTTAGTACTTAAGAACCGTCAACAAACTCCCCATGCTTACCCTTTGCTCATCCGTAAGCAAACACCTAAACTCAGATGGATCAGGAGTTGCTTCGATGTTTTCTTTCCTGACAGGCACACATGCTTTCACATAAAAATTCTTCCAGATTAGAGTGAAGTGTTATGGAGCTTAGTACCTGCAATTAAGTCTTAAGTAATCGAAAGAAAAAATAATTAAGTCAAGCACTATTCCTCCTGTCTATACTTCACCTTTGTTCCAGACTTTTTCATAAGTTTTCAAAAATAAAGCTCAGAGTTCCCAGCAATGATTCTCTCAAGTCTCTCTATATGTGGTATTTGTGGATCCTTACCAAAATGTCACTTACCTATAGCTAATGGAATATTTAAGTGGAGCTCATAGGAGTGAAAAACAGCTCATACATATGTTGTCTAATCGAGCCATGGATCCAAAGGAAGTCAGCATATAATTAAATCAAGATGTGCATGTGTGGTGGAGTAAATGATAGTGATGGTAAAAATGTATAAGTGATAATAAAACTTACTTCTCATTGCTCCTCATATTGCTATCTCTCCTCTTCTTTGATCTTTGCTTTGGGAGAACATGGGCTACCTTTTTCTCTCTCTCTCTCTTTTTTTAGGTGGGTAGTAGATACCCCTAATTCTACTATCGGACACTAGTCCATTTTTTCCGCTCAAGTGGGCATCTTTGTACCCCTAATTCTACTCCGGACACTTGTCCATTTTTACCTCTCGTCTCACTCTCTTTCTTTTTGAGGTTCCGAGCACTTGCCCCTTTTTATTTCCTCGCATATTTTTGCATAACCCATGCCTCTTCTGCATTGAATCTTTTTGGAGAGAGAGAATAACAACATTTGGGACAGTGAGTGATAATATTTTTAGCAATTTTAATGAATGGTGGTGAATGGTGTAGTTGATGTGTGCAAGTGAATATCTTAATTTAACCACATGAAAAGCTCCTAAGGGTCTACACAGCTCGATCAAACTCAATGTGAAAATAGTAAAAGATGTTATAGCAAGTATGGCTGTGGTAGGAAGTTTTGTCATGCTAGGAACTCATCATGTAATTTGCAAGTTTTTAAAATAATTCTCCAGAACTTAGTGTAGTAGGAACAAGATAAACAGTAGCTCAAACTTTATATCATGTCTTTCTCTTAACTAGACTTTAGTTTTATGTTTCCCATAGATAGTAATTTTAATTTTAGTAATTCCTAGAAGAACTTTAATATAAAAGCTAGGTACTTGAAAGTAAGCAAACAGAGCAACTGTTCATCTTTCCATCAAGCATCTTTTTGGTCTTTTCATTTTTCTAGAGATTAACTCTTGGCAGATAAATAAGCACACTTGTCTACACACTCTTTTTATTTCGTTTTCATGTTTATAGAATGCAGTAAATTAAAGCAAGAAAATATTTATTGGGTTTTCTAAGTTTTTCTTTTATATAGTTAAGACACTAAAACAGAAAAGAATAAATAAGAAGAGTAAATAAAAACTTACTTGATAAAATGGGGAGGAACTCCCCCAAGCTGGATGTTGTTGTCGGTCTTACCCAATGTTCCAGAATCGCATCATGGTGGTGATGTTGTCGTTCATCGTCGTGGTGTCTTGTCTCAGTTCTTGTACTACAGTGGCGTGGTCCTGGTTCCATTTTTGTTGCTGTTCCAGGAGTCGTCCATGTTCTGCTTGCGTATTTTGGATGTCGAGGAGGGTGTTGTCGGTACGGGTGAAGAAAGCGCCGGCCTCTTGGTAGTAGTCGTTCGTGAAAGCATAAGAGGCATCGGAGTATCGTCCTGCATTGAATTGGGGCGGAGGTCTGGATCCTGAAGCTCCATATGGATCAGTGGAGTACCTGCCCATACGGAAAGGCAGGTTTGCCCACTGGTGATCTTGGCTCTCCGGCCATGTCTCCTTTGTTGGCTCTTGTGGTTGAGCATGTTGAACACATGGGTCTCGAAGGACTCCAGGGTTGTAGTCACAATAATGCAGGTGCGCTGCTTCTTCCAGCCCGGGATCAGCTCCATACTAGGTGCGTTCTTGATGGGTGGTCATCCTTTCGGATGCCACTCGTTGTGGAGCTCTCTGGTTTACCGATGTCACTGCAATCTAAATCAAAAAACTTTGAACAACATAGAGGCCAAGGTTCGGGTTAGGTAACCAAATCTTGCCTTTATTATCGTATAACATATACATTATGTTCCCATCTTTTTTCAACATCTGAGCTTGCCTAAATGTGTCATAACCATGATAAATTCATAACTCGTCTATGAATTCCAATGATGAGTTTTCTAGCAAATGAAGACTAGAGGCTAGACGAGTGATAAGTGAAGTACGCCCTACTGGTCCCTAAAGACTAGGTATACTAAGCCAATGAGAAACCAAAAGTGTAATAGGTGAAGTGGGTACTTTATTTATAGCAGCATATAGAAGTTGTAAATCTCCTACTCTTACTTTTCTAATATCATCACGATAGAAAAGATTGTATCCGAGCCATTTGTGGAACATCCTAAGAGTGGGGTGTTCCATGTCACTGGTTCGGGCTTGACTATAAAACTCATCTCTAGATATCTCTTTCCAGAACTGGTGTCTCTCAAAATTGGGTAAGTCGGAATCAATGTTCATCTTGAAGAGAAACTGAGATGGTCGCTCAGTTCTCTCCAAGACAACATAATGTCCTGTTTAAACATTCGAAAAGCAAATCCCCCCTCATAGTATTGTAAAGTGCAAAGAAATTCAAGGGTGAGAAGACGGGAACCCAGCTCAGTTATGTTCCAAAAATTTGTCCATCCCACCATCTGGAAAATCAAATCAAATTCACTATCCATACCTATTTCTTTTAGCAAGATAGGATCATGAGTGGGGGTGTGAATGAAATCTTTGTTCTTTAGCTGCTGGTAAACTTCCTTTTCTCTGCGGGTCTTCAGTCCAAGGTCTCCTATCTTGAGGAGGACCTTGACTTGTTGGTCAGATGAAGATGATGGAGCTTGCAGGGGTGTTGGGTCAATGCTCATCTTTGACGGGTGTGAGGAGTGTCGAGATGAACTCCTTGTACCGATGTTCTTGAGGACCTTCCATGCGTTCTTCACCTTCTTAAACATCCTGTAGACAAAAGTCAGCACACACACAACTAGTGGAAAAATGTGAGAGAAAATGTTAGTGGTTAGCTGTCCGAAATGTTAGTAGTCCAGGGGTTAGTCATTCAAGACAAGTTTTTATTTTGGCAGCACCTCCCCCTAAACAACTTTTACTTCTGCTTTGGACAGCGGGATCACTACTAACTAGATGAACTTCACTCTCTCACTCAGGGACTACCAACCTCTCTTCCACTCTTCTCTTCCTCTCTACTCTCTTCTTACTTCACTACAAGAGCTCCTTCTCTGGAAACTAAAACTTGCGTGGTTTTCTGGAATGTTTGTGTGAAGAAGTTGGAGGTAGGAAGTGGCAATTTATAGGAGGAAAGGGGGACAGGGCAGACGCCCTCTGTAGGTGGGCGGGCGCCCACCTTTGATGGCCATCCTGGTTGCCTTTTCTCCACTCCCTCCTTTGCTTGGCTCTTACGCAGAATAATAGTTCATGGGTGGTGGTTGGTCGGTGAAAAAGTGTTGGTGAGTGGAGTTATGTTGGTGGATCAAATAATGTGATGGGATGTATTTGAGGTGTGGTGTATGACATGTGGGACCCAAGGAGTGTGGGTCATGCTTCTAGAAGGTTGCTATAATATAATATAATGTAGGAAAATCTATGAGAATTGAAATTTGTTTGAAATGATAATGAAAAAATATTTTGTGCATCTACAATAATTAATAAATATGGGTTGTCACACACCATAAATATTATTTATATGGGGCTTTTGATTATTATAATAATGCTATGAATAAATATGGATAATGCAAGAATTAAATATGCATAAATTTAATGATGCAGATAAATACCGATTTACCTCTCGGTGAGGGTTTAGGATTTTTAGGTCCCCCAAGCTGGACCTCCAAATCTTTTAATCTTCTGAATTACCTTCCTCCGGAGATGGTGTCTCCAGCGGTTCTTCTTCATGAACTTCCTTCACTGTAGAGTCTCTCTCTGGTTTGGGCTTGAATGTGAAGTGTTCTTCTTGTCCGTTTATGTTGAACTTGATTTCTCCCTTTCCAACATCGATGTGGGCATTTGTAGTGCTCAGAAATGGCCTTCCAAGGATGACGAACACTTTTGAGTCAGGACTCATGTCTAGTACCACGAAGTCTACTGGCACAAGGAAATCTCTTATCTTGACTGGAATGTTTTCGGCAATGCCGAATGGGTGTCGAACTGATTGATCTGCTAGTTGTAGGCACATTGATGTTGGTTCTAGGGTCGTATGCTCAAGATTCTCGTAGACTGATGCTGGCATCACACTGACACTTGCTCCGAGATCACATAGTGCATTATTGAAGTGTTGGTTTCCGATCGAGCAATCAATGGTGGGACATCCTAGATCCTTCTTCTTCCTTGGTGGTTTGTTCAGGATGGCCGCACTACATTCTTCTGTCAGCTTGATAACCTCAGTGGTGGGCAGTGGTCTCTTCTTGTTAAGAATATCTCTGATGTACTTTGCATATGTGGGTACCTGTATGGCATCAAGCAGAGGTATGTTGACATATAATTTCTGAATGACCTCTACAAACATACCAAACTGCTCATCCGACTACAGTCCTCTGTTTCTTTTCGGAAATGGCAAATATTTAGTGTTGTAAAAATCTTTCCTCATTTCTCTAGTTCTTGGTGGTTGTAGCAGATCTTCTGCTTCAACTGGGCTTTCTTCTTCTATCACTGTTGGTTGCACTAGTGCTGATGTTCTCCATTTCTCTTTTGGGTATGGAGGATCCCTGGTGGTTTTGCCTCCTCTAGTAGTTATGTTCTTTACCTGCTCAACGTTAGTGGCAACAGGCAATGCAGCAGCTAGCTTTATTAATTTAAGCTCTACCCTTTTATTAAGAATGTTTTTCTCATCAAAGTCAGTTAATAGAAAATCCATTTTATTGTGTATACCTTTTATAGATGATTCATTTGTATCTAGCCTTTGTTTAACTTCATCATTAGTTTTGGTCTGTTGAGCAATTATCTCTTTTAATGAAAATTGCTTGAAAGTATTACTTGAATTCATACCTTTGCTATTGGGTTGACTTGAGGTAGGTTGATATTTGTATGCTGTCCGAATAGCCCTTTGATCTTCTTTGAACTTGGCCCTCTGGTCAATCCAATGGAGCAAATTTTCCATCTTGGTTGATAATGCATTTACTTCTTCTGGTATTTCTTCAGTTTGATGACATTGTTGAGCTTTATCTGGGAACCAGCTTTGGTTTTCTGCTATCTTATCCAAAAGTATCTCTGCTTTTCCAATTGTAAGCTCCAAGAATGATCCCTTAGCAGATGCATCTAGGCACTCACGAGCCTTCTGAGTTAATCCATGGTAGAAGGTCTGCATAAGTATGTGGCCATTCCATGGTGAGGACAATCTGATATGTATCCTTGAAAATGCTCCCATGCTTCTTCAATAGTTTCTGTCTTCTGCTATTGGAAACTGACAATATTTCCTCTTAAGGCAGTTGTCTTGCCCATTGGGAAAAACTTTGATAGAAAGGCATCTGACAAGTTCGTCCAGTTGTTGATGTTATCTTGATGAGTGTAGAACCACTTCCTCGTTTTTCCTTCTAGTGAGAATGGAAAAGGCGAAGTAGTATGATGTCTCTGTCGACTCCGTCGATGTGGATTGTGCTTCCAATCTCTAAGAAATTCTATAAGTGTGCACTAGCATCTTCATGTGCCTTTCCACCGAATTGTGTAGCTTGCACCAAATTGATGAGGCTTGACTTGAGCTCGAACTTAGGTGCTCCTTCTTCTACTGCAATTCTTGGACCAGTTGGAATGTTCTCAAGACTCGGGGCAGAGAATTCTTGTAGAGTCTTTTGTGCCATAGCTTCAGCAATTGGTAGCTAGCTTCTTCTTTCTTTCTTGATTGCTTTGGTTCTGATGATGAAGAGTTGAATGTACCAAAGTCAATCCTGATATACCCTGTATAAAAATATAAACATAGAAAAAGAACAGGGTGAACCTGCCAAAACAGAGGTGCCTTGTTATGATTTCTAATTTAGTAGCTGTTTTTTATGCAACTATTGCTCCATAGTCTAGTCTATTATTTTATGTGAATAACCTTGACTGATTTCCTGACTTTCCTTACCACTCCTATGTGTCTCCTTTTGTGTGTTCTCCCCGATAACGGCGCCAGAAATGCTTGTTGACACTAGCTAACACCACTTAGATACTAGGTTGTCATCCCCAGCATGGTGCCAGAGTGTACAAAGGTATTTATAAATGTAAAGGCTCTCTAGAAAATAATATATTCTATCCGCAAGCGCACAGATAAAACACCTCATTGTAGCATTTCACCAGGTAAGTATTACAGGTATCGTTATTTATAATTTTGCTCAGGAGAAAACGGATGAAATGAAGATAAGGATAAATCTATCAAGGCATAGACTAGAGATAAACTTGCAAGAACATGATTACTAATGAGAAACTCGTCACACAGTCACTTACTTTGGCAGGGGGTAAGCCATAATAATAATGATAATGAAATATAAGCTCATGGGTAAATAACACAGCGATTAGAAAATATACTACTCCTCATATATGTAAGGTGACGTCGGATTACCTAGAGAATGGATTCTAAGTTATTTAGTATCTACTAAGTCACAATCTACTCTAGTTATCTATAAGATCATATATAGTATAAAAGACTCTTCATTCATGTATAAGGAACATTGCTAAAGTAAATTAGAACATCGTAAGACTTACACCGCAATACAAATTTTGCCTGTCCTATCAACGGAGGGTGGACTATATAAGAATCAACGAAGCTGTCACTATTGCGAACTACCACACGACCCGGCCAATAGGATACATTTGCAGGTAAATAACATCTAAGCACCACGCCCACATGTGATCTACCACTTAACTCCCTCGCGTCAAGAGCTAAGCACTTTGCAAACTTATACATAAACTCATTATCAATCATAACTATATCAAATATAGAACTAGAGCAAACTAAGAGCATAATAAATAGAGACATAATACAATTAGAACAAAGTATTAGAGAAAGATATGAAATAATACCAATCTTTATTACTGAAGATCCGAATCCAGAGCATAGTGCTCTACTTCTCTAATTGCTATCTAATCAATCCTCTAAACTTGAAGGATTAGGGAGTAGCTAATTATAATTCTCTGTGGGAGAGATGTCTAAACCCCAACTTTCATGGCTACCTCTGATAATGATTTCTCTTCTCTCCCCCTAGGGTGGAGAGGCCTTGATTATATAGTCCTTTCAAGTGAATTTGGGCCGTCGGATCAAACCGACATTGATCGCACGGTTTTCCTTGATCCTTTAGGTCGGTGGAGCATAATCCGCGAAACGGGTCCTAATTGGACTCCTGGGCAGGGCGGGCGCCCAAGGGGGTAGGGCGGGCGCCCAGCCCCGAGCCCGTCCGGTCTCCCGTTCGTTCCCGTGGCTTTTGGACTCTTCTAGATTGAGGAAAATTGCGCGGTACGTAATTATCTTGTTGTAAACATGACATGTGGGCCTTCTCTCGCTATTTTCTGATAACCCCCTGCAGAAATAGATAAACACCAAAGCTCGTGGAATTTGGTCAGATAAAACCCTAATTCTAGATGTTTGTTTCATTTGGATCCTTTTCTTTGTTTAATTGATGGTTAAATTTAGTACTTAAGAACCGTCAACAAACTCCCCAAGCATACCCTTTGCTCATCCGTGAGCAAACAGCTAAACTCAGATGGATCAGGAGTTGCTTCGATGTTTTCTTTCCTGACAGGCACACATGCTTTCACATAAAAATTCTTCCAGATTAGAGTGAAGTGTTATGGAGCTTAGTACCTGCACTTAAGTCTTAAGTAATCGAAATACAAAATAATTAAGTCAAGCACTATTCCTCCTGTCTATACTTTACCTTTGTTCCAGACTTTTTCATAAGTTTTCAAAAATAAAGCTCAGAGTTCCCAGCAATGATTCTCTCAAGTCTCTCTATATGTGGTAATTGTGGATCCTTACCAAAATGTCACTTACCTATAGCTAATGGAATATTTAAGTGGAGCTCATAGGAGTGAAAAACAGCTCATACATATGTTGTCTAATCGAGCCATGGATCCAAAGGAAGTCGGCATATAATTAAATCAAGATGTGCATGTGTGGTGGAGTAAATGATAGTGATGGTAAAAATGTATAAGTGATAATAAAACTTACTTCTCATTGCTCCTCATATTGCTATCTTTCCTCTTCTTTGATCTTTGCTTTGAGAGAACATGGGCTACCTTTTTCTCTCTCTCTTTTGTAGGTGGGTAGTAGATACCCCTAATTCTACTATCGGACACTAGTCCATTTTTTCCGCTCAAGTGGGCATCTTTGTACCCCTAATTCTACTCCGGACACTTGTCCATTTTTACCTCTCGTCTCACTCTCTTTCTTTTTCGAGGTTCCGAGCACTTGCCCCTTTTTATTTCCTCGCATATTTTTGCATAACCCATGCATCTTCTGCATTGAATCTTATTGGAGAGAGAGAATAACAACATTTGGGACAGTGAGTGATAATATTTTTAGCAATTTTAATGAATGGTGGTGAATGGTGTAGTAGATGTGTGCAAGTGAATATCTTAATTTAACCACATGAAAAGCTCCTAAGGGTCTACACAGCTCGATCAAACTCATTGTGAAAATAGTAAAAGATGTTATAGCAAGTATGGCTGTGGTAGGAAGTTTTGTCATGCTAGGAACTCATCATGTAATTTGCAAGTTTTCAAAATAATTCTCCAGAACTTAGTGTAGTAGGAACAAGATAAACAGTAGCTCAAACTTTATATCATGCCTTTCTCTTAACTAGACTTTAGTTTTATGTTTCCCATAGATAGTAATTTTAATTTTAGTAATTCCTAGAAGACATAATACAATTAGAACAAAGTATTAGAGAAAGATATGAAATAATACCAATCTTTATTACTGAAGATCCGAATCCAGAGCATAGTGCTCTACTTCTCTAATTGCTATCTAATCAATCCTCTAAACTTGAAGGATTAGGGAGTAGCTAATTATAATTCTCTGTGGGAGAGATGTCTAAACCCTAACTTTCATGGCTACCTCTAATAATGATTTCTCTTCTCTCCCCCTGGGGTGGAGAGGCCTTGATTATATAGTCCTTTCAAGTGAATTTGGGCCGTCGGATCAAACCGACATTGATCGCACGGTTTTCCTTGATCCTTTAGGTCGGTGGAGCATAATCCGCGAAACGGGTCCTGATTGGACTCCTTGCCAGGGCGGGCGCCTGCCCCCGATCCCGTCCGGTCTCCCATTCATTCCCGTGGCTTCTGTACTCTTCTAGATTGTGGAAAATTGCGCGGTACGTAATTATCTCGTTGTAAACATGACATGTGGGCCTTCTCTCCATATATTCTAATAACCCCCTGCAGAAATAAATAAACACCAAAGCTCATGGAATTCTATCAGATAAAACCCTAATTCTAGATGTTTGTTTCATTTGGAATTCTTTGTTTAATTGATGGTTAAATTTAGTACTTAAGGACCGTCAACAACCATCTAGGGTTCCGAAAACCAGTGCGTGGCTATGAATTCTTTCAAAATTCAAAATTGAGTGCTTCAAACTTGGTCAAATGACCCATTTCATGACTTCAAATGAAACAACTTTGAATACAAAGTTGTTAGAGATCATCAAGATCTATATTTGATACATTGTCCATTTTTCCAATTGGATAAATTTTAGCCAATCCTAGGCACATGTGTTTAAAATCCGAGACACGTTTTTGTCAAATTTGGTCAAATGACAAACTGAATTACTTAAAATGAAAAACAGTTGAATACCAAGTTGATAGAGATCATCAAGATGCAAACTTTTTATATAGACCATTTTTCCATTTGAGAAAGTTTAAGTATACACTACTCACTAAATCTTGAATCTCACATAAACTATATGAAACTATATGTGAGAATTTTGTATTTTCAACTACACCGTCCCAACACTTTGTCAAATGCAAAATGGTCTCTATATTAAATGTAGATCTTGATGAGTGGAACAATTTTGTTATTCATGACTTTTCTAGTCGAGACCATCTAGGGTTTCGAAAACCGGTGCGTGGCTATGAATTCTTTCAAAATTCAAAATTGAGTGCTTCAAACATGATCAAATGACCCATTTGATGACTTCAAATGAAACAATTTTAATACAAAGTTCTTAGAGATCATCATGATCTACAATTGATATATTATCCATTGTTCCATTTGGATAAATTTTAGCTAATCCTAGGCACATGTGTTTAAAATCCAAGACGGGTTTTGGTCAAACTTGGTCAAGTGACAAACAAAATTACTTAAAATGAAAAACATTTGAATACCAAGTTGTTCGAGATAATCAAGATCCAAACTTTTTATATAGACCATTTTTCTATTTGAAAAAGTTTAAGTAAAGAATACTCACTAAATCTTGAATCTCACATAAACTATATGAAATGATATGTGAGAATTGTAGATTTTCAACTACACCTTCCCAACACTTTGTCAAATGCAAAAATGGTCTGTATATTAAATGTAGATCTTGATGAGTGGAGCAATATTGGTATTCATGACGTTTCTAGTCGAGACCATCTAGAGCTCCGAAAACCGATGCGTGGCTATGAATTCTTTCAAAATTCAAAATTGAGTGCTTCAAACTTGGTCAAATGACCCATTTGATGACTTCAATTGAAACAATTTTGAATACAAAGTTGTTAGAAATCATCAAGATATACATTTGATACATTGTCTATTTTTCCATTTGGATAAATTTTAGCCACTCCTAGGCACATGTGTTTAAAATCCGAGACACGGTTTGGTCAAACTTGGTCAAATGACAAACTAAATTACTTAAAATAAAAACATTTCAATACCAATTTGTTAGGGATCATCAAGATCCAAACTTTTTATATAGACCATTTTTCCATTTGAAAAAGTTTAAGTAAACAATATTCACTAAATCTTGAATCTCACATAAACTATATCAAATGATATGTGAGAATTGTGGATTTTCAACTACACCTTCCCAACACTTTGTCAAATGCAAAAATGGTCTCTATAATAAATATAGATCTTGATGAGTGGATGGTATTCAGGACTTTTCTAGTCGAGACCATCTAGTGTTCCGAAAACCGATGCGTGGCTATGAATTCTTTCAAAATTCAAAATTGAGTGCTTCAAACTTGGTCAAATGACCCATTTGATGACTTCAACTGAAACAATTTTGAATACAAAGTTGTTAGAGGTCATCAATATCTACATTTGATACATTGTCCATTTTTCCATTTGGATAAATTTTAGCCACTCCTAGGCACATGTGTTTAAAATCCAAGACATGTTTTGGTCAAACTTGGTCAAATGACAAACTAAATTACTTAAAATGAAAAACATTTGAATACCAAGTTGTTAGGGATCATCAAGATCCAAACTTTTTATATAGACCATTTTTCCGTTTGAGAAAGTTGAAGTAAACAATACTCACTAAATCTTGAATCACACAAAAACTATATGAAATGATATGTGAGAACTGTGGATTTTCAACTACACCTTCCCAACACTTTGTCAAATGCAAAAATGGTCTCTATATTAAATGTAGATCTTGATGAGTGGAACAATATTGTTGTTCATGACTTTTCTAGGCGAGACCATCTAGGGTTCTGAAAACCAGTGCGTGGCTATGAATTCTTTTAAAATTCAAAATTGAGTGCTTCAAACTTGGTTAAATGACCCATTTGATGTCTTCAAATGAAACAACTTTGAATACAAAGTTGTTAGAGATCATCATGATCTATATTTGATACATTGCCCATTTTTCCATTTGGATAAATTTTAGCCAAACATAGGCACATGTGTTTAAAATCTGAGACACGTTTTGGTCAAATTTGGTCAAATGACAAACAAACTTACTTAAAATGAAAAACATTTGAATACCAAGTTGTTAGAGATCATCAAGATCCAAACTTTTTATATAGACCATTTTTCCATTTGAGAAAGTTTAAGTAAACAATACTCACTAAATCTATAATCTCACATAAACTATATCAAATGATATGTGAGAATTGTGGATTTTCAACTACACCTTCCCAAAACTTTGTCAAATGCAAAAATGGTCTTTATATTAAATGTAGATCTTGATGAGTGGAGCAATATTGGTATTCATGCCTTTTCTAGTTGAGACCATCTAGAGTTCCGAAAACCGATGCGTGGCTATGAATTCTTTCAAAATTCAAAATTGAGTGCTTCAAACTTGGTCAAATGACCCATTTGATGACTTCAACTGAAACAATTTTGAATACAAAGCTGTTAGAGATCATCAATATATACATTTGATACATTGTCCATTTTTCCATTTGGATAAATTTTAGCCACTCCTAGGCACATGTGTTTAAAATCCAAGACATGTTTTGGTCAAACTTGGTCAAATGACAAACTAAATTACTTAAAATGAAAAACATTTGAATACCAAGTTGATAGAGATCATCAAGACCCAAACTTTTTATATATACCATTATTCCATTTGAGGAAGTTTAAGTATACAATACTCACTAAATCTTGAATCTCACATAAATTATATGAAACTATATGTGAGAATTGTGAATTTTCAACTACACCATCCCAACACTTTTTCGAATGCAAAAAATGGTCTCTATATTAAATATAGATCTTGATGAGTGGAACAATATTGGTATTCATGACTTTTCTAGTCGAGACCATCTAGGGTTCCGAAAACCAGTGTGTGGCTATGAATCCTTTCAAAATTCAAAATTGAGTGCTTCAAACTTGGTCAAATGACCCATTTGATGACTTCAAATGAAAAAACTTTGAGTACAAAGTTGTTAGAGATCATCAAGATCTATATTTGATATATTGTCCATTTTTCTATTTGGATAAATTTTAGCCAATCCTAGAAACATGTGTTTAAAATCTGAGACACGTTTTGGTCAAACTTGGTCAAATGACAAATTAAATTACTTAAAATTAGAACCATTTGAATACCAAGTTGATAGATATGATCAAGATCCAAACTTTTTATATAGACCATTTTCCATTTGAGAAAGTTTAAGTATACAATAGTCGCTAAATCTTGAATCTCACATAAATTATATGAAACTATATGTGAGAATTGTGGATTTTCAACTACACCATCCCAACACTTTGTCGAATTTAAAAAATGGTTTCTATATTAAATGTAGATCTTGATGAGTGGAACAATATTGTTATTCATGACTTTTCTAGTCGAGACCATCTAGGGTTCTGAAAACCGATGCGTGGCTATGAATTCTTTCAAAATTCAAAATTGAGTGCTTCAAACTTGGTCAAATGACCCATTTGATGACTTCAACTGAAACAATTTTGAATACAAAGTTGTTAGAGATCATCAATATCTACATTTGATACATTGTCCATTTTTCCATTTGGATAAATTTAAGCCACTCCTAGGCACATGTGTTTAAAATCCAAGACATGTTTTGGTCAAACTTGGTCAAATGACAAACTAAATTACTTAAAATGAAAAACATTTGAATACCAAGTTGATCGAGATGATCAAGATCCAAACTTTTTATATAGACCATTATTCCATTTGAGAAAGTTTAAGTAAACAATAGTCACTAAATCTTGAATCTCACATAAATTATATGAAACTATATGTGAGAATTGTGGATTTTCAACTACACCATCCCAACACTTTGTCGAATGCAAAAAATGGTCTCTATATTAAATGTAGATCTTGATGAGTGGAACAATATTGTTATGCATGACTTTTCTAGTCGAGACCATATAGGGTTCCAAAAACCGATGTGTGGCTATGAATTCTTTCAAAATTCAAAATTGAGTGCTTCAAACTTGGTCAAATGACCCATTTGATGACTTCAACTAAAACAATTTTGAATACAAAGTTGTTAGAAATCATCAAGATATACATTTGATACATTGTCCATTTTTTCATTTGGATAAATTTTAGCCACTCCTAGGCACATGTGTTTAAAATCCGAGACACGTTTTGGTCAAACTTGGTCAAATGACAAATTAAATTACTTAAAATGAAAAACGTTTGAATACCAAGTTTTTAGGGATCATCAAGATCCAAACTTTTTATATGGACCATTTTTCCATTTGAGAAAGCTGAAGTAAACAATACTCACTAAATCTTGAATCTCACATAAACTATATGAAATGATATGTGAGAATTGTGGATTTTCAACTACACCTTCACAACACTTTGTCAAATGCAAAAATGGTCTGTATATTAAATGTAGATCTTGATGAGTGGAACAATATTGTTGCTCACGACTTTTCTAGGCGAGACCATCTATGGTTCCGAAAACCAGTGCGTGGCTATGAATTCTTTTAAACTTCAAAATTGAGTGCTTCAAACTTGATTAAATGACCCATTTGATGACTTCAAATGAAACAACTTTGAATACAAAGTTGTTAGAGATCATCATGATCTATATTTGATACATTGCCCATTTTTCCATTTGGATAAATTTTAGCCAAACATAGGCACATGTGTTTAAAATCTGAGACACGTTTTGGTCAAAATTGGTCAAATGACAAACTAACTTACTTAAAATGAAAAACATTTGAATACCAAGTTGTTAGAGATCATCAAGATCCAAACTTTTTATATAGACTATTTTTCCATTTTTGAAAGTTTAAGTAAACAATACTCACTAAATCTTGAATCTCACATAAACTATATGAAACTATATGTGAGAATTGTGGATTTTCAACTACACCTTACCAACACTTTGTCAAATGCAAAATGGTCTCTATATTAAATGTAGATCTTGATGAGTGGAATAATTTTGTTATTCATGACTTTTCTAGTCTGGACCATCTAGGGTTCCGAAAACCGGTGCGTGGCTATGAATTATTTCAAAATGACCCATTTGATGACTTCAAATTTAACAATTTTGAATACAAAGTTGTTAGAGATCATCATGATCTACATTTGATACATTATCCATTGTTCCATTTGGATAACTTTTAGCTAACCCTAGGCATATGTGTTTAAAATCCAAGACGGGTTTTGGTCATACTTGGTCAAATGACAAACTAAATTACTTAAAATGAAAAACATTTGAATACCAAGTTGTTCGAGATAATCAAGATCCAGACTTTTTATATAGACCATGTTTCGATTTGAGAAAGATTAAGTAAACAATACTCACTAAATCTTGAATCTCACACAAACTATATGAAATGATATGTGAGAATTGTGGATTTTCAACTAAACCTTCCCAACACTTTGTCAAATGTAAAAATGGTCTGTATATTAAATGTAGATCTTGATGAGTGGAGCAATATTGGTATTCATGACTTTTCTAGTCGAGACCATCTAGGGTTCCAAAAACCGATGCGTGGCTATGAATTCTTTCAAAATTCAAAATTGAGTGCTTCAAACTTGGTCAAATGACGCATTTGATGACTTCAAATGAAAGAATTTTGAATACAAAGTTGTTAGAAATTATCAAGATATATACATTTGATACAATGTCCATTTTTCCATTTGGATAAAGTTTAGCCACTCCTAGGCACATGTGTTTAAAATCCGAGACACGTTTTGGTCAAACTTGGTCAAATGACAAACTAAATTACTTAAAATGAAAAACATTTGAATACCAAGTTGTTAGGGATCACCATGATCCAAACTTTTTATATAGACCATTTTTCAATTTGATAAAGTTGAAGTAAACAATACTCACTAAATCTTGAATCTCACATAAACTATATGAAATGATATGTGAGAATTATGGATTTTCAACTACACCTTCCCAACACTTTGTCAAATACAAAAATGGTCTGTATATTAAATGTAGATCTTGATGAGTGGAACAATATTGTTGTTCAAGACTTTTCTAGTCGAGACCATCTAGGGTTCCGAAAACTAGTGCGTGGCTATGAATTCTTCCAAAATTCAAAATTGAGTGCTTTAAACTTGATCAAATGACCCATTTGATGACTTCAAATGAAACAATTTTTAATACATAGTTGTTAGAGATCATCAATATCTACATTTGATACATTGTCCATTTTTCCATTTGGATAAAATTTAGCCACTCCTAGGCACATGTGTTTAAAATCCAAGACAGGTTTTAGTCAATCTTGGTCAAATGACAAACTAACTTACTTAAAATGAAAAACATTTGAATACCAAGTTGATAGAGATCATCAAGATCCAAACTTTTTATATAGACCCTTTTTCCATTTGAGAAAGTTTAAGTATACAAAACTCACTAAATCTTGAATCTCACATAAACTATATGATACTATATGTGGAATTGTGGATTTTCAACTACACCATGCCAACACTTTGTCAAATGCAAAAATGGTCTGTATATTAAATGTAGATCTTGATGAGTGGAGCACTATTGGTATTCATGACTTTTCTAGTCGAGACCATCTAGGGTTCCAAAAACCGATGCATGGCTATGAATTCTTTCAAATTTCAAAATTGAGTGCTTCAAACTTGGTCAAATGACCCATTTAATGACTTCAAATGAAAGAATTTTTAATACAAAGTTGTTAGAGATCATCAATATCTACATTTGATACATTGTCCATTTTTTCATTTGGATAAATTTTAGCCACTCCTAGGAACATGTGTTTAAAATCCGAGACACGTTTTGGTCAATCTTGGTCAAATGACAAACTAAATTACTTAAAATGAAAAACATTTGAATACCAAGTTGTTAGAGATCATCAAGATCCAAACTTTTTATATAGACCATTTTTCCATTTGAGAAAATTTAAGTAAACAATACTCAGTAAATCTTAAATCTCACATAAACTATATGAAACTATATGTGAGAATTGTGGATTTTCAACTACACCTTCCCAACACTTTGTCAAATGTAAAATGGTCTCTATATTCAATGTAGATCTTGATGAGTGAACAATTTTGTTATTCATGACTTTTCTAGTCGAGACCATCTAGGGTTCCGAAAACTGGTTAGTGGCTACGAATTCTTTCAATATTCAAAATTGAGTGCTTTAAACTTAATCAAATGACCCATTTGATGACTTCAAATGAAACAATTTTGAATTCAAAGTTGTTAGAGATCATCATGATCTACATTTGATACATTATCGATTTTTCCATTTGGATAAATTTTGTCTAATCCTAGGCACATGTGTTTAAAATCCAAGACGGGTTTTGGTCATACTTGGTCAAATGACAAACTAAATTACTTAAAATGAAAAACATTTGAATACCAAGTTGTTCGAGATAATCAAGATCCAAACTTTTTATATAGACCATTTTTCCATTTGAGAAAGTTTAAGTAAACAATACTCACTAAATCTTGAATCTCACATAAACTATATGAATCTATATGTGAGAATTGTGGATTTTCAACTACACCTTCCCAAGACTTTGTCAAATACAAAAATGGTCTCTATATTAAATGTAGATCTTGATGAGTGCAACAATTTTATTATTCATGACTTTTCTAGTCGTGTAACACCCAAAATTTGACTCTTTTAAAAAATAGATGCATTTGACTTTATTAAATAATTTTGTGAGCATGAAAATATAGGAAAAATAAATAAACTTTGGGAAATTAAAATTTAATAGGAAATTAGAAACATGTTGATGTATAAATGCTGCGGCACTTAATTTTTGTGATGTGTGAATTTATGCAAAAGAAAATTTTGTTCAAAATTCAAATTTGTAAATGCTTTTGAAAACAAGATGGAAAAAAATAAAAAAAGGAAATCCATCTCTCTCCCTCCCCCCTCATTTTCGGCCTGCTTGGCCCAATTCCAGCAGCCCGCCAGCACCCTAACTCCCTCTCTCTCTTCCACTGACGAGTAGGGCCCACTTGTCAGCTCTATCCTCCTCCCCCAACTGTTCCCTCCTATTCTCGCGCAGAGGAAGATGGAACCGGCGCCCGCTCCCATGATGTCGCGCCCACGCCCACGTCTCTCGGTCTCTCGCGACTTAGAGTTGTTGCCGACCCCGCTCCTCTCTCCCCCTCCTCATTCCCGCACTCGCAGCCGCAACCGAGTGCCTGGACAGTAAGAAAAAGCGTCGTTGGTGACCACCGCGACCGTCGCGCGCCGTCCCGCCGATTCGAGCCTTCTCCGCCTCCATTCTTCACGCTGGTGAGCTCCCCTCCTCTCCCGCTTCCTCCCCGTCTATTTTTCTCGCAAAACGGCGCACTCCTCCGTGCTGTTCGTGGAGCTCCGGCGAGCTCCATGGCCGCCGGCCATGGCGCGTGCCGCACAGGACCTTCCACAGCCGCGCTAAGTGTTCTAGCGAGTTCGCCTTGCCTCTCTCTTCCTCCCGGTGCGCTCGGTTTGGTCAATCGTGGCCCGGAGTCCCAGTTCCACGAGCTCTGACGGGACGTTCATGGCGCCGCCGTGAACCTTCTCGGAAACCGCCTCCTCGACCGCATTTATGGTTTGGAACGGACTCGCATCGCTCTCCTCTTTCTTCTAGTTCAATCAAAATAAAAAACCGTGCACCGTAGCTCCCCATCCGCTCGACTCCGGTGACCTTCTAACGGCCGACCATGGTGGCCACCATATTCTTCTCCGACTCTGGTCTGTGCGCCATCCCTCTTCCTCTCTCTCTGTTTTTTTTTCTTTTTTTCTTTTAATCCAGCGCGTTCAAGTTTGATCCAACGGCCAAAATCTCTTGATACCCCTTCGTATGATATTTTGTTAAAGAGCCCCCTAGGAATCCCATTTTCGCACAGGCAGTCCTCGACCATAGGGATTTTCCAAGATTTAATTTATTTATTTAAATTCGTTTAAACTCTGCTTTATTTACAGAATTGCCACCGCATTGTTTTAGCTATAAAATCATCGTTTGAACTTTGAATCGATCCGTTCAAGTTGCGTTAGTTTCGTAATTTCGTAAGCTTCACGTTGGTACCACTATTGTTTAGGTTTACCACTGTTAGATTTCCTAGTTAATTATAAGTCCGTAGATTGCTGTTGAAATCCCGTTAAAAGCGTAACTTTCGCGTCGCAAGTCCGTTTTTCGTGAATTTCGCGTTGACGTGATCATAACAACACGTAGATAATTTTGGAAAACTCTTATTTAATTTATTTACTGCTGGTGTATTGTTCTAACTTTAGGAATTGTTCTTTTGCATGTTTGTCTTGGTATGCGTGATGATTGTGATGTGTTGATCGAGCCCAGACGGTGAGGAGTATTTCGGGAGTCCGGAGCTCTTTGGGGACCAGCAGGACCAGCAAGACCAGCAGAAGTACGTGAACCAAGGCAAGTATAACATGGGCCTACCTTGTTGTCCTACTCATTTTTAAGCATTTCACCTTGCATGTGTATAATATTGCAAACTATAAGGACATCCTAGCTATTGATGACAATTACCTTGTTCCTGAGGGTTTTTATTGCATATGAGTAGAAGTGCTAGTGCTCTAACTCCAATTATATATGATCTGAAATCAGTGATGGAACCATGGTTAATTGATTAAACATGATTATGATAAATGGAACATAGGGCTATGGTACAAATAACCGTTGGTCATGTTGTCCTAGACCCTCCGTTAGGACTTATCTGTCGGCAAAAGCTGGGACTTACAGTGCAACCGGGAGAGTCACATGGCTCTGACTTTAGCTCAGTCATAGGATCTTTTCTAACTCGTTAGAGGTTACCCGAAAGGGTGCAAGAGGAGCTTGCCACTTTGGGTGTAGTGCTGCCCCTATTTCTATGAGTATAGCCGCGATGGAAATGTGCTATAGAAAAGGGGGGTTTTCTACATCTGCCTGCCGAGGAAACCTCGCGGCCCTAACTGGTTAGAATAGGCCTATGGAAGGCTTCATAGTGTACCCTGCCCGCTCACCTTGGTAGTGTTTGGGGGTCGACGGACCCCGGGCATATGGACAACACGACTCACGGTGAAAGTGCACAACCTGTGCAGAGTGTATAACTGTTGTAACAGCCGTGCTCACGGTCACGAGCGGCCCGGAAAACTCACAGAATAACTGGTTACTGTTTGCTTTATGGTACTTGATGATGTCTAATTATGCTTTAATGTGACTTAATGACTTACTATGGTTCTAATAACTGATCATATGGGATATTTGGGAGCTTAAGCATAAACTAATAATAACTAATGATAAAATACTGACCTACTAAAAAGCTGATGCAGTAAACCTAGTCTAGCCTGTTTGAGCCTCATAAGTCCTCATGCTATTGTAATACCCAATTTTAAGGACAAAACCAGATATGCACCATATGTGAGTTTTAGAAGCCAAGTCTCACATATAGCTACAAGTAAGGGGTAATATCAAAAGACAATGCATAAACATATAACGTACTTAGTGTAAAAGAGATAACCTTTAAGCAGCAAACAACGGAAGATAACTCCAACTTCGGGTATTAACTTCACTCTACATGATCCAACTGACTGGTTGATCACAAGCCCAAAACTTCTCTTGAGGTGTGGGGGAATTGCAAGAGTGAGCACATATCGTACTCAACAAGTATAACCAGGGGTTCATGAGATTCAAATAGCTGACACTGGTTTGACTGCATTTAGCTTTTATATGTAGATTGCATGTGTAATCATTGGATAGCAAATATCAAGGTAGCATAATTAATCCCATAACCACATGATCAAATGTATACAAGAATTAAGAATAACACATATAAACAACATAATAAACCATCCTTTATTATCATTAATCATATTCATCAGTGTCCATCTATTCCGTCAGTTTTCCGGGCCGCCCGTATCCGTGGGCACGGCTAGTATACCAGATTTAACACTCTGCAGAGGTTGTACATCTTTACCCATGAGTCATGATTTACCCTTTCGCCCGAGGTAGCTAGTCTCTTAACCCCCTTCCTAGGGAGGTCGGCAGGGATCACTATGAAGTCTTTCAAAGATTCGCCTAACAAGTTAGGGCCGCTTGGTTTCACTAGTCAGTCCATGTGATTCACCCACAGGAATCCACGGTCTGCTATTCCCCAATTGCGCCACAACGGGTAACCGCTAACGAGCTAGAAAAGTTACTCATACTTGACTAAAGCCAGATCCATATAGCCCTCATGGTTGTACGAGTTGTCCCAGCTTTTGCCAAGGGATAAGTCCTTATGGAGGGTCAAGATCAATCCAGCAAAAGCCAGAGTTCTTTCCACCCTTTATGTTCCAGTTGCTAGAAAGCTTATTTTATTGTTTATTGTATATCCAAACATTCATGTTACAAGATCATGGATTATATTCAAGCACTAGCAAGAACTACCCAAATGCATATCCAAAATAGGTAACAAGGAATCCAGGATAACAATCATCTATGATTTTGCTAAGGTCGTCAAGGTGATAGCATGCATATGATAAATGTTATATTAATTGTATATAGGTAACAAGGATAATCCCAAGTTATACTTGCCTTGATCAAAGCTCTCCTGAGCCTACTGCTGATCTTCAAAAGCTTGACCTTGATCACCAACGTATCGCTCACCGTCTATATCCGATCATCAATCAACAACACACAATCCAATGTAGACAATCATACACGAAGCAAACAAGCTATAATTAGAACAATACACCAAACAGTGGTAAAACCAATATAAAAGTTTATCAAAATGTTCTACGCAGCGCTACGATCACACAAACATAAAGTTCACGGAAATCGGAGTTAAGACGTAGAAGTTATGAATTTTCCAAGATTTCCTATAGATAAATAATTAATTAAATAGTACCAGAAAATTAAAAAGTTTCAAAATAGTGAAATATTACTTCTAACATGTAGAGCTCGTAAATACAAATCTAACGAAATTTGAATGGACAAAAACAGAGTTAAAACGAATATTTTATGAGCAAAATACTGTGAATGGCAAACTTGTAATTATTTAAAAGCGTATTTTTCCTATCCCGGCCGAGAATACGTTTTCGAAGTCGGAAAACGAAAACCTGCTCGGGGCACCGAGGACCGCGGGTTAAATAGAGAAGTTTCTAGGGACTCTTAATGAAAAGTGCAGCGAACCGTTTTCTTCTAATCGTGGCCACACATCTTTGATCCAACGGTTGGGAGCCACCCAGGAGGAAACAGGCGGCGGCCGGCCGGCTCTCTGGCCTCCGGCGCGGTGGCGCCATGGCTGGGGAGTCCGAGCTCCGGCAAGCTCGTTGACTGGCCGACTCCGAGCACCAAAAGCGAAGACAAGGCCATGGGGAGATAGAGGAGAAGGTCGCGAGCTCACCTAGGCGCTGAACTTGGGCCGAGAGCGCGTAGAGGAGACGCGGCGCTCGCGGTGGCGGAGAAAGGCGCCGACGAGATCCGAACTAGGGCGGCGACAGCATCTAGGGCTCCACCGATTCGCGAGAATAGGAAAACGGAACGCGAGGAAAAACCTTTGGAGCTTTATAGGCTTGGGGAGGACCTCCAGTTCGCAAAATCCCGTGGAAATCGGGATTGCCACGATGCGGCTTGACTCCGGTTCGGGTACGTGTCCAGGCGAAGAAAGGAAAGGGGGAAGAAGACGCTGACAAGTGGCCCCGGAGTGCCAGCGAGACAGAGAGAGGAGGGTGCGGGCTGGCTGGGCCATGGGGAAAGGAAAAGAAAATTGGGCCGAGACAAGAGGGGAAAAGGGGAAGAGCTGGGCCTTCGCCTGCTGGCTGGGCCGAGCGTGGGGCGAGGGAGAATGGGCCGCGGCGAGGGGGAGAGGGGAAGGAGTTGGGCCTTCTCGGGCCAGAATAAAGAGAGGGAGAGATTTTCCTGTTCTTTCATTTTTCTTTTATTCCAAAAGTCATTTGAAACTTATTTCAAAATCTTTTTGAATCATTTTGAATTTTGAGTTCAAAAACACTCATCACAATAAAATGCCAAGGTATGCATGCTCAAACACATTGCTCATTCCTATGATAGTTTTTAATTTAATGAAAAGTATTATTTTCCTATGTTTCATGGGCACAAAAATATAAAATTAAATCATTTTTCACCTATTTCAAAAGTTGCAAATTTTTGGGTGTTACAATTCTACCCCCCTTAAGATGAATCTCGTCCTCGAGATTTGGAAGAGGCACGGATTCCAAAAGAAAAACAGAAGAAGATATTAATACTTTCAACTTCACACTTGCATTCCAACTGCAAACACTTATGTCTCGGGATCATAACTTGTAAACAAAACATCCATGAAATGTCTATTATTCATAGCTGATTAAAACCTATCTTGACTACCAACTTTTTGACTTATACAACTCCAAGACTTGATAACTTAGCATGGATATGCCGCCTCAGGTAGGAGTGGACCACCTTGATACTCAACTCTTTTCCCTGATGGTGCAGTTAAGAAAATTTTCCACTGGGTAGCATAGATCACTGCCTTGTGTGCACATAGCCATCCATTGCCAAGAACCAAAGGAATGTTGATTGACTCTAGCACAATGAGGTTTACTGTGAAGTTCTCCTTGCTTATGACCAGATTAATATTCGAGCAAATCTGGTCTGCCTGTATTTCTCCCTTTGGAGTTTGAACTAACAAAGGTTTCCTTGTTGGACACTTCACTCGCTCAATTGTCTTTACCAGGTTGGTAGAAATGAAAGAATGGGAAGCACTTCGGTCAAACAGAGCAAAAACTAGCACTGAGTCCACTTGAATATAACCTCCCACCACTTTGGTGGCTCCTTGAATGTTATGCATATCCACATTGTTTAGTCTTCCATTGATATAATTTCGCTGTACTTTATTTCTGAGAGCAGGCTTCTTACGAGCTTTCCTTTTACGCTTCCGTCATTGTGGATTTTGATTTGATTCATTGTCAACTTGCTCTTCAATATTGTTATTTTGATAACACTCAGCTTTGTCATACTCATAGCATCTTTCTTCAAAATCAAGATGATCATATTCTTCCCACCTATCCATGAGAGGCGTCATATTATGCTCTAAATCCATGGGACACTACACTCCTTGCCATCAAGTGACCAATGTCAGTAACACGGCAAGGATAGATGATCATAACCATAGAATATCTTAGAAGACAATTATCACTCCAAGCTAGTCTTAAAATGCATCACCCGTGATATCAAGGTACTACCCCCCTTAAAATTAGATTGATTGGGGGACACTAGGGACTAGTTCTCCTATCCTTTTTGGACGCCACACATCATAGTCTTTTACATTTGTGGTACCGAGTCTCTTGATCCAACATTATCCAATTCCTCTCCAAGTAATCCCTTTATTTAGGCTAGCCCCCTTAATAAAGGTCATCTAGGGGGCACAGGAAAGATAGCTTGCATGTTTTCCAGGCAGGTTAACTAACATTGAGAACCTCTGACGTCCCAAAAAACTTAGGTGTAAGGGGAGAACAAACAAGTATCCTGAATTTTTCTCATGATATGAAAACACCCGCGTAGTAAAACACATATAACTCTTATTCTGTTAATCCAACAGAGTTATAGCTTATACCGTTAGAAAACTTATGAAATTCTATACCACTTTCATGTAGAAGACCTCCTGAGGTTCTGTCTTTAAGCCTAAGTAAAATAGCCAAATATATTATCCTTCCTGATAATGTCTCAGCAAAGGTGCTGTAACTTCCAAAAATTATATCTCGAACTACTTAACTCATCTGGAGATGATCCTTACATTTTTAAAAATCTTATGAAATCCTCTACAACTTTCATATACCCTGTTTTCCCAGATTCCGTCTTTAACTTTGCTGAGAATAGGAAATGTCAGATCTGTCCAGATTTTGAACAAGAACAGAAACATCCAATTGTAAATATTATATCTCGGGTTCTACTTATCCAAATGAGTTGCATCTTATATTGTTGGAAAGCTTAGAAAATTGTCTACAACTTTTATATAGAACACTTTTCCAAATTCTATAGTTATATGTGTCTCAAATAGTAAACAACCAAAACTGGTCCAGGTTCTTGACAGCACAGTTGTATCATTTTGTGATTTTTGTAACTTCCAAACCATAACAGCTATGAGGGTGATTGTTATGGTAAGAGAAATATCTTGAAGTCTAGTTGTTCCCAGAAAAATTTGGTAAACTTTGCACGATCAGATCTGGATATACACCATGATTATTGCAGACTGCTCCAGAAAACAGCAAGGGATAGAAACATGATATAAACAAACCCAACTACTTATTTCACTACTCCTTATGCCTTACGCCTATAAACTAAATGAAATTGTGAAGAACTCACAAAATCATTACACTCATTACAAAGATCTACATTTGATACATTATCCATTGTTCCATTTGGATAAATTTTAGCTTATCTTAGGCACATGTGTTTAAAATCCAGGACGGGTTTTGGTCATACTTGGTCAAATGACAAACTAAATTACATAAAATGAAAAACATTTGAATACCAAGTTGTTCGAGATAATCAAGATCCAAACTTTTTATATAGACCATTTTTCCATTTGAGAAAGTTTAAGTAAACAGTACTCACTAAATCTTGAATCTCACATAAACTATATAAAACTATATGTGAGAATTGTGGATTTTCAACTTCACCTTCCCAACACTTTGTATTCAAATTCAAAATGGTCTCTATATTAAATGTTGATCTTGATGAGTGGAACAATTTTGTTATTCATGACTTTTCTAGTCGAGACCATCTAGGGTTCCGAAAACCGGTGCGTGGCTATGAATTCAAAATTGAGTGCTTCAAACTTGATCAAATGACCCATTTGATGACTTCAAATGAAACAATTTTAAATACAAAGTTGTTAGAAATCATCAAGATATACATTTGATACATTGTCCATTTTTCCATTTGGATAAATTTTAGCCAATCCTAATCACATGTGTTTAAAATCCGAGACACGTTTTGGTCAAACTTGGTCAAATGACAAACTAAAATACTTAAAATGAAAAACATTTGAATACCAAGTTGTTAGGGATCATCAAGATCCAAACTTTTTTTATAGAGCATTTTTCCATTTGAGAAAGTTTAAGTAAACAATACTCACTAAATCTTGAATCTCACATAAATTATATGAAATGATATGTGAGAATTGTGGATTTTCAACTACACCTTCCCAACACTTTGTCAAATGCAAAAATGGTCTCTATATTAAATGTAGATCTTGATGAGTGGAACAATATTGTTATTAATGACTTTTCTAGTCGAGACCATCCAGGGTTCTGAAAACTAGTGCGTGGCTATGAATTCTTTCAAAATTCAAAATTGAGTGCTTCAAACTAGGTCAAATGGCCCATTTGATAACTTCAAATAGTTGTTAGAGATCATCAAGATCTATATTTGATACATTGTGGATTTTCAACTACACCTTCCCAACACTTTGTCAAATGCAAAATGGTCTCTATATTAAATGTAGATCTTGATGAGTGGAATAATTTTGTTATTCATGACTTTTCTAGTCGAGACCATCTAGGGTTCTGAAAACCGGTGCGTGACTATGAATTCTTTCAAAATTCAAAATTGAGTGCTTCAAACTTGATCAAATGACCCATTTGATGACTTCAAATGAAACAATTTTGAATACAAAGTTGTTAGAGATCATCATGATCTACATTTGATACATTATCCATTGTTCCATTTGGATAAATTTTAGCCAATCCTAGGCACATGTGTTTAAAATCCGAGACACGTTTCGGTCAAACTTGGTCAAATGACAAACTAAAATATTTAAAATGAAAAACATTTGAATACCAAGTTGTTAGGGATCATCAAGATCCAAAATTTTTATATAGACCATTTTTCCATTTGAGAAAGTTTAAGTAAACAATACTCACTAAATATTGAATCTCACATAAACTATATGAAATGATATGTGAGAATTGTGGATTTTCAACTACACCTTCCCAACACTTTGTCAAATGCAAAAATGGTCTCTATATTAAATGTAGATCTTGATGAGTGGAACAATATTGTTATTAATGACTTTTCTAGTCGAGACCATCTAGGGTTCCAAATACTAGTGCGTGGCTATGAACTCTTTCAAAATTCAAAATTGAGTGCTTCAAACTTGGTCAAATGACCCATTTGATAACTTCAAATAGTTGTTAGAGATCATCAAGATCTATATTTGATACATTGTGGATTTTCAACTACACCTTCCCAACACTTTGTCAAATGCAAAATGGTCTCTATATTAAATGTAGATCTTGATGAGTGGAATAATTTTGTTATTCATGACTTTTCTAGTCGAGACCATCTAGGGTTCTGAAAACCGGTGCGTGACTATGAATTCTTTCAAAATTCAAAATTGAGTGCTTCAAACTTGATCAAATGACCCATTTGATGACTTCAAATGAAACAATTTTGAATACAAAGTTGTTAGAGATCATCATGATCTACATTTGATACATTATCCATTGTTCCATTTGGATAAATTTTAGCTAATCCTAGTGTAATACCCGATTTTAAGGACAAAACCAGATATGCACCATATGTGAGTTTTAGAAGTCAAATCTCACATATAGCTACAAATAAGGGGTAATATCAAAAGACAATGCATAAATAAATAACGTACGTAATATAAAAGAGATAACCTTTAGCATCAAACAACGGACAGACAACTCCAAACTTCGGGTATTAACTCCTCTCCACAGGATCAAACTGACTGGTTGATCACAAGCCTAAACTTCTCCTGAGATTTGGGGGAAATAGCAAGAGTGAGTCCATGTCGAACTCCACAAGTATAGCAACTAGATTGTATTGCTCCCACAATCTCATGATCAATGTGACATAAATAATGTAAAGCATTAAATAATAAATAATGAGCATATTTAACACACAAGAATCATCATCGTCGCAGCAAGAATCCCCAAGGCCGCTCCTGACCGTGAGCTCGGCTAGTATACTAGTTTTTAACACTCTGCAGAGGTTGTACATCTTTACCCATGAGTCATGATTTACCCTTTCGCCCGAGGTGATCAGCCTCTTAATCCACTTCCAAGGAAGGTCAGCAGGGATCACTATGAAGCCTTTCAAAGGTTTTGTCTAATAAGTTAGGGCCATTAGATTCACTCGGCAGGCAGATATAGAGCCCCCCTTCCATGGCACATAACCCGCAGCCTATACACATGGACAGAGGCCACACTATACCCAACGTGTCTAGCCATTCTTACGCCATTTAAGGTAACCGCTAACAAGCTAGAAAAAAGTCCTCATACTGAGCTAAAGCCAGAGCCATTATAGCCCTCATGGTTGCACTGTTATCCCGGTTATCACTTACAGATAAATCATCAAGTTGCTAAAAAGTCATTTTTATCATTTATTACTTAACATTAATCTAGTCACAGGATAGAAATAAAATCCAAATGCTATACTTGCCTTAATCCAAATGCTCTTGCTGATCCTTTTGGTTCAGCTGGTCTTACTTGTTGCCAAAGCTCTGGTCTTGATCACTGAAGTATTGCTCACCGTCTAATATCGATCATCGATCACACAAACAATCGAAGACAGCATACACGAAGCAAACAGGGCTATAATTAGAACAGTACACCAATCATATAAAAATAATATGAAAAGTTTATAAACGATTCTACGCATCACTACGATTTCATAGACGTAAAGATCACGAAACTCGGAGTTGAAACAGAGAAGTTATGAATTTCCTAAGATTTTGTATAGAAAAGAAATTAATTAATTAAAGTCACGAAATTAAAAAGTTTCAAACTGAGTAAATAATTTTACTAACATGTAGAGCTCCTTAAATCGAATCCAACGCAATTTGAATGGACGAAATCGGATTTAAGATGAGCATATTATAAGCAATTTAAATCTGGTGGCAAAACTGTAAATACTGAAAACGTACTTTGAATTCAACCCAGCTGAAATACGCTTTCCAGAAGAGCTTGCGTATTCCTGAAATATGCTAGGGACGGCGGGTTTTATTTTGGCAAAGTGGAGGGGCTCTTAAACAAATCAGCCAGCCGAAGGGGTATAGGCCAATCGCGTCTGTTGGATCTGAAACGAACGGACGAGGTTAGTTCTAAAAAAAAAAGAGGGCGGCTGCCGGCCGGCTACAGTGCCTGCGGCGGTGGCGCCATGGCCGGAGACAAGCAAACCTCGCCGGAGTTCATCGTTTTCGTGAATCCGAGCACGAGAAAACAAAAGAAATACACCGGGCGGAGGAGAAGCTCATGCCGAACTCACCTAGGGCCTTACCTCGAGCCAGGAGAGAGCAGGGAGAGCTTGCCGCGGTGTGGTTTTGCTTCGCATACGCCGAGATCCGAACTGCGCGTGATCTGAGCGGCTAGGGCTCCAATCTCGCGACAGAAATAGAAACAAACATGTGGGGGTTGATTCGGGAGGTTTATAGTGCCCGGTTACATGTTGAAGACCCGATTGAGTCCGGCTCGGGTGCGCTCAGAGAAGGAGGGGGAAGATGGGAGAGGGCTGACGGGTGGGGGCCGGTTGTCAGAGAAAGAAGGGAGCGGGGCCCGACCGTCAGCGGTGGGATAAAGGACGGAAAGGATGGCGCGCTGGGCTGGGGGATTGGGCCGCGGTTGCTGGGCCGACTGTGCGCTCTGGCCAACGGGCCGGGGCCGAGGCCGAGGGGAAAAGAAGGAGCCAGGCCTTCGGGCCAAAACAGAGAGAGGGAGAGGTTTTCTTTTCTTCTTTTTTTATATACTTTCTAATTTCCTTTCTTTTGTTCCAAAGTCGTTTCCCAAACCATTTTAAAATCATTTTTGAAATATTTTTGAGCTTTAGACAAATCACTCATGTCAACAAAAATTAATGCAAAAGCATGAATGCACAACAAGTTGCTAAGTCCTATGATTAATTTTATTTAATTGAAAATATTATTTTCCTATGTTTCATGAGCACAGAAATTCATAATTAAATCATTTTAGCTCTATTTCCCAGAAAACAATTTTTAGGGTGTTACACCTAGGCACATGTGTTTAAAATCCAAGACGCGTTTTGGTCATACTTGGTCAAATGACAAACTAAGTTACTTAAAAAAACATTTGAATGCCAAGTTGTTCGAGATAATCAAGATCCAAACTTTTTATATAGACCATTTTTCCATTTGAGAAAGTTTAAGTAAACAATACTCACTAAATCTTGAATCTCACATAAACTATATGAAACTATATGTGAGAATTGTGGATTTTCAACTACACCTTCCCAACACATTGACAAATGCAAAAATGGCCTGTATATTAAATGTAGATCTTCATGAGTGGAGCAGTATTAGTATTCATGACTTTTCTAGGCGAGACCATCTAGGGTTCCGAAAACCGATGCGTGGCTATCAATTCTTTCAAAATTCAAAATTGAGTGCTTCAAACTTGGTCAAATGACCCATTTTATGACTTCAAATGAAGCAATTTTGAATACAAAGTTGTTAGAAATCATCAAGATATACATTTGATACATTGTCCATTTTTCCATTTGGATAAATTTTAGCCAATCCTAAGCACATGTGTTTAAAATCCGAGACACGTTTTGGTCAAACTTGGTTAAATGACAAACTAAATTACTTAAAAAGAAAAACATTTGAATACCAAGTTGTTAGGGATCATCAAGATCCAAACTTTTTATATAGACCATTTTTCCATTCGAGAAAGTTTAAGTAAACAATAATCACTAAGTCTTGAATCTCACATAAACTATACGAAATGATATGTGAGAATTGTGGATTTTCAACTACACCTTCCCAACACTTTGTCAAATGCAAAAATGGTCTGTATATTAAATGTAGATCTTGATGAGTGGAACAATATTGTTATTCATGACTTTTCTAGTCGAGACCATCTAGGGTTTCGAAAACCGGTGCGTGGCTATGAATTCTTTCAAAATTCAAAATTGAGTGCTTCAAACTTGATCAAATGACCCATTTGATGACTTCAAATGAAACAATTTTGAATACAAAGTTGTTAGAGATCATCATGATCTACATTTGATACATTATCCATTGTTCCATTTGGATAAATTTTAGCTAATCCTAGGCACATGTGTTTAAAATCCAAGACGGGTTTTGGTCGTACTTGGTCAAATGACAAACTAAATTACTTAAAATGAAAAACATTTGAATAAGAAGTTGTTCGAAATAATCAAGATCCAAACTTTTTATATAGACCATTTTTTCATTCGAGAAAGTTTAAGTAAACAATACTCACTAAGTCTTGAATCTCACATAAACTATACGAAATGATATGTGAGAATTGTGGATTTTCAACTACACCTTCCCAACACTTTGTCAAATGCAAAAATGGTCTCTATATTAAATGTAGATCTTGATGAGTGGAACAATATTGTTATTCATGACTTTTCTAGTCGAGACCATCTAGGGTTCCGAAACCGGTGCGTGGCTATGAATTCTTTCAAAATTCAAAATTGAGTGCTTCAAACTTGATCAAATGACCCATTTGATGACTTCAAATGAAACAATTTTGAATACAAAGTTGTTAGAGATCATCATGATCTACATTTGATACATTATACATTGTTCCATTTGGATAAATTTTAGCTAATCCTAGGCACATGTGTTTAAAATCCAGGACGGGTTTTGGTCATTCTTGGTCAAATGACAAACTAAATTACATAAAATGAAAAACATTTGAATACCAAGTTGTTCGAGATAATCAAGATCCAAACTTTTTATATAGACCATTTTTCCATTTGAGAAAGTTTAAGTAAACAATGCTCACTAAATCTTGAATCTCACATAAACTATATGAAACTATATGTGAGAATTGTGGATTTTCAAATACACCTTCCCAACACTTTGTCAAATTCAAAATGGTCTCTATATTAAATGTAGATCTTGATGAGTGGAACAAATTTGTTATTCATGACTTTTCTAGTCGAGACCATCTAGGGTTCCGAAAACCGGTGCGTGGCTATGAATTCAAAATTGAGTGCTTCAAACTCGATCAAATGACCCATTTCATGACTTCAAATGAAACAATTTTGAATACAAAGTTGTTAGAAATCATCAAGATATACAATTGATACATTGACTATTTTAACATTTGGATAAATTTTAGCCAATCCTAGGCACATGTGTTTAAAATCCGAGACACGTTTTGGTCAAACTTGGTCAAATGACAAACTAAAATACTTAAAATGAAAAACATTTGAATACCAAGTTGTTAGGGATCATCAAGATCCAAACTTTTTTTATAGACCATTTTTTTATTTGAGAAAGTTTAAGTAAACAATACTCACTAAATCTTGAATCTCACATAAACTATATGAAATGATATGTGAGAATTGTGGATTTTCAACTACACCTTCCCAACACTTTGTCAAGTGCAAAAATGGTCTGTATATTAAATGTAGATCTTGATGAGTGGAACAATATTGTTATTAATGACTTTTCTAGTCGAGACCATCTAGGGTTCCGAAAACTAGTGCGTGGCTATGAATTCTTTCAAAATTCAAAATTGAGTGCTTCAAACTTAGTCAAATGACCCAATTGATAACTTCAAAAAGTTGTTAGAGATCATCAAGATCTATATTTGATACATTGTGGATTTTTCAACTACACCTTCCCAACACTTTGTCAAATGCAAAATGGTCTCTATATTAAATGTAGATCTTGATGGGTGGAACAATTTTGTTATTCATGACTTTTCTAGTCGAGACCATCTAGGGTTCCGAAAACCGGTGCGTGACTATGAATTTTTTCAAAATTCAAAATTGAGTGCTTCAAACTTGATCAAATGACCCATTTGATGACTTCAAATGAAACAATTTTGAATACAAAGTTGTTAGAGATCATCATGATCTACATTTGATACATTATCCATTGTTCCATTTGGATAAATTTTAGCTAATCCTTGGCACATGTGTTTAAAATCCAGGACGAGTTTTGGTCATACTTGGTCAAATGACAAACTAAATTACATAAAATGAAAAACATTTGAATACCAAGTTGTTCGAGATAATCAAGATCCAAACTTTTTATATAGACCATTTTTCCATTTGAGAAAGTTGAAGTAAACAATACTCACTAAATCTTGAATCTCACATAAACTATATGAAACTATATGTGAGAATTGTGGATTTTCAACTACACCTTCCCAACACTTTGTCAAATTCAAAATGGTCTCTATATTAAATGTAGATCTTGATGAGTGGAACAATTTTGTTATTCATGACTTTTCTAGTCGAGACCATCTAGGGTTCCGAAAACCGGTGCGTGGCTATGAATTCAAAATTGAGTGCTTCAAAGTCGATCAAATGACCCATTTCATGACTTCAAATGAAACAATTTTGAATACAAAGTTGTTAGAAATCATCAAGATATACAATTGATACATTGACTATTTTAACATTTGGATAAATTTTAGCCAATCCTAGGCACATGTGTTTAAAATCCGAGACACGTTTTGGTCAAACTTGGTCAAATGACAAACTAAAATACTTAAAATGAAAAACATTTGAATACCAAGTTGTTAGGGATCATCAAGATCCAAACTTTTTTTATAGACCATTTTTTTATTTGAGAAAGTTTAAGTAAACAATACTCACTAAATCTTGAATCTCACATAAACTATATGAAATGATATGTGAGAATTGTGGATTTTCAACTACACCTTCCCAACACTTTGTCAAGTGCAAAAATGGTCTGTATATTAAATGTAGATCTTGATGAGTGGAACAATATTGTTATTAATGACTTTTCTAGTCGAGACCATCTAGGGTTCCGAAAACTAGTGCGTGGCTATGAATTCTTTCAAAATTCAAAATCGAGTGCTTCAAACTTAGTCAAATGACCCATTTGATAACTTCAAAAAGTTGTTAGAGATCATCAAGATCTATATTTGATACATTGTGGATTTTTCAACTACACCTTCCCAACACTTTGTCAAATGCAAAATGGTCACTATATTAAATGTAGATCTTGATGGGTGGAACAATTTTGTTATTCATGACTTTTCTAGTCGAGACCATCTAGGGTTCCGAAAACCGGTGCGTGACTATGAATTCTTTCAAAATTCAAAATTGAGTGCTTCAAACTTGATCAAATGACCCATTTGATGACTTCAAATGAAACAATTTTGAATACAAAGTTGTTAGAGATCATCATGATCTACATTTGATACATTATCCATTGTTCCATTTGGATAAATTTTAGCTAATCCTTGGCACATGTGTTTAAAATCCAGGACGAGTTTTGGTCATACTTGGTCAAATGACAAACTAAATTACATAAAATGAAAAACATTTGAATACCAAGTTGTTCGAGATAATCAAGATCCACACTTTTTATATAGACCATTTTTCCATTTGAGAAAGTTGAAGTAAACAATACTCACTAAATCTTGAATCTCACATAAACTATATGAAACTATATGTGAGAATTGTGGATTTTCAACTACACCTTCCCAACACTTTGTCAAATTCAAAATGGTCTCTATATTAAATGTAGATCTTGATGAGTGGAACAATTTTGTTATTCATGACTTTTCTAGTCGAGACCATCTAGGGTTCCGAAAACCGGTGCGTGGCTATGAATTCAAAATTGAGTGCTTCAAACTTGATCAAATGACCCATTTGATGACTTCAAATGAAACAATTTTGCAGACAAAGTTGTTAGAAATCATCAAGTTATACATTTGATACATTGTCCATTTTCCCATTTGGATAAATTTTAGCCAATCCTAGGCACATGTGTTTAAAATCCGAGACACGTTTTGGTCAAACTTGGTCAAATGACAAACTAAAATACTTAAAATGAAAAACATTTGAATACCAAGTTGTTAGGGATCATCAAGATCCAAACTTTTTATATAGACCATTTTCCAATTTGAGAAAGTTTAAGTAAACAATACTCACTAAATCTTGAATCTCACATAAACTATATGAAATGATATGTGAGAATTGTGGATTTTCAACTACTCCTTCCCAGCACTTTGTCAAATGCAAATATGGTCTCTATATTAAATGTAGATCTTCATGAGTGGAACAATTTTGTTATTCATGACTTTTCTAGTCGAGACCATCTAGGGTTCCGAAAACCGGTGCGTGGCTATGAATTCAAAATTGAGTGCTTCAAACTCGATCAAATGACCCATTTCATGACTTCAAATGAAACAATTTTGAATACAAAGTTGTTAGAAATCATCAAGATATACAATTGATACATTGTCTATTTTAACATTTGGATAAATTTTAGCCAATCCTAGGCACATGTTGCAACACCCAAAATTTGAATTTCAATTAATAGGATTTAATTTGAATTATTTAAGAATTTTAGTGAGCATTTAATGTAGCAAATAAACATTTTTTTTGTGGAAATTTAAAATTTATCATAAGCTTAGTAACATGATTTTGTGCATTCATGCTGAGACATATTTTTTTTTGTGGTGATTGTATTTGGTTTATATTTAATTGTCCTCAAAATCCTTTCTAAAAAAAAACTTTGAAAAAAAAATAAAACAAAACAGAAAAGAAATTGGAAATAGGAAAAAAAAAAAGAAGCCTCCCAGGCCGCAGCCCGAGCATCCCCTTCCCCTCGCCTCGGCCCAGCGCGGCCCAGGAAGCCCGCGCGCTGATCCCCTCCTTTCTGTGACTGGCAGCCTGGCCCCGCAGCGCAGTGTCCTGTTCATCTTCCGAGCGTCACCGAGCAGACACCAACCGGAAGCCAAACCGAATCGCTGGAAGTCGGGATTTCTTCCCAAAATCGTTTCCTCGGCGCCCTATAAAGCTCCCTAGCACCGCAGCGAACCCCTTTTGCATCTAAAACGCGAAGCCAAGCCTTAGCCACCTAAAACCGAGCGGTTTCGGATCTCGCCGAAAGCCAACTCCATCTCCGTACGCCGCGAGCCGTCTTCGTCATCTCTCGGACCCAACCAAGCGCTTAGACGAGATCGTGGTGAGCTCCTCTTCATCCCGGTGTTTTCCTTTCGCGAAACGGTGCTCGGAATCGAGAAGTCCGTCGTCGCCGGCGAGCTCCGAAACGGCCGGCAATGGAGCCACCGCACCGGAGCTGGTGACGGCCGGTTGAAAAAAAAAATACTTTTTCTGCTATTTACAAGATTGCCACTGATTTTGTTTTGCTCATAAAATATTCGTTTTAACTCCGTTTTTATCCATTCAAATTGCGTTAGATTCGTATTTACGATCTCTACATGTTAGAAATATTAGTTTACTGTTTTGAAACTTTTTAATTCTGCAGTAGCATTTAATTAATTATTTCTTTATAGGAAATCTTAGAAAATTCATATCTTACTCGTTTTAATTCCGATTTTCGTGAACTTTACGTTTGTGTGATCGTAGCGCTGCGTAGAATATTATCATAAACTTTTATATTTGTTTTACCACTGTTTGGTGTATTGTTCTAATTATACCTTGTTTGCTTCGTGTATGATTGTCTACATTGGATTGCGTGTTGTTGATTGATGATTGGGATTAGACGGTGAGCCGTACGTTGGTGATCAAGACCAAGCTTTTGAAGACCAGCGGGCTCAGGAGAGCTTTGGTCAAGGCAAGTATAACTTGGGATTATCCTTGTTACCTATTCACTTATAACTACACATATATGTCATATGCATGCTATCACCTTGTCGACCTTAGCAAAATCATAGATGATTGTTACCTGGATTCCTTGCTACCTACTTGATATGCATTTGGAGTAGATGTGCTAGTGCTTGATATAATCCATGATCTTGTAAGATGATTAATAGCTATGCAATGAACATAAAAGAATGACAAATAACGACATGAGATCTTGTCTGTACGCGATCACCCGGGATAACAGTGCAACCATGAGGGCTATTATGGCTCTGGCTTTAGCTCAGTATGAAGACCTTTTCTAGCTTGTTAGCGGTTACCTGAAAGGACGCTAGAGGGGCTGAACCGACACGGGTATAGTGCGAGCCCCTGTCCCTATGTGTATAGGCTGCGCGTCATTGTGCCATTCGGAAGGGGGGTATCTATATCTGCTCGCGAAGGAATCCTTGCGGCCCTAACATGTTAGACGAACTTTTGAAAGGCTTCATAGTGATCCCTGCCGACCTCCCTAGGAAGGGGGTTAAGAGACTAGCTACCTCGGGCGAAAGGGTAAATCATGACTCATGGGTAAAGATGTACAACCTCTGCAGAGTGTAAAACTGGTATACTAGCCGAGCTCACGGTCAGGAGCGGCCTTGGGGACATCTACATTAAGATGATGAGCTTGTTATGTTATTATGTTCATTTGATTATTGTTTATGCTATGAGTTAATTATGCTTACATTGATCATGGGATTAATTGATTATTTATGCTACCTTGAGAATTGCTGTTTAATTATGAACATGCTATCCACTATTAAAAGCTAAATGCAGTCAAACCAGTGTCAGCTATTTGAGCCTCATGAACCCCTGGTTATACTTGTTGAGTACGATATGTGCTCACTCTTGCAATTTCCCAACACCTCAGGGTATGATAATGAAGATGACTGGAATGAGGATTATCGGTATGAGTACTAGGTTTGGAGTCAACCAGTCAACAGTGTCCCTGTGTGGAGCTTCCGTTGAGAGCGTTGTTTACTTTATGTTATCATTTTTGTATGAGACTATGTGATATTTTATATTCCGCTATGTAATAAACACTGCGATGGTACATTTGAGATTTGTCTACTTATGTGTGCGACTGTTTCTGGGGCACATATGAGTCTTTTATGCATCCTATTTTGCTCTTAAAATATGGGTGTGACAAATTGGTATCAAAGCTTTGTTGACTGTCGGACGCAAGCCTAGTTAGAAATTGGTCGTCTTAAGGTTTTGAAATTGCTATAAAATCCTTGCTCTATAAACCTTGATATTTTCTTCTACACTATATCCTATTCATCTTCACCTTGTTGTTTATTTTAAAGACTTGTTCCCATCCCCACTCCTTGCTTTGAATATGCTTTTAGAACCTTCTCTTACCACCTGCTTACATAGTTGAAAGAGAATTTTAGGAATCTTTGCCCTTAATAGGAGGAGAACGATAGTACCGCAAGTTGAGTTAATGCTTGAAATATGAACCTTTGATGCTTGGTTTGGTTTGTTATTATGCTTATGCTTGATTTGGATCTTTGTAATGAGTGCAATGATCTTGTGGATTTCCTCTACAATTTCATTTAGTTTATAGGCTTAAGGCATAAGGATTAATGAACTAAATAGTTGGGGTTGGTTAAAATTCTGTTTCTGTCCTTTGCTGTTTTATGGAGCAGTCTGCAATGAATCTGGTACATCTCAAAATCTGTTCATGCAATGTCCATCAAATTTTTCTGGGAACAAGTAGACTTCCATATCTTTCCAATGCCGCAAGAATGACCATATCATCGATTATGAGCTGAGAGTTATGACTGTTTCAAGTTGAGGTTTCTGCGCAGTCTGGAATTCTGGAATAGTTTCGGTTGTACCCAGTTTTTGGTTAACCTCACGTTGGAATCTGGTAATATGATCTAAATGAAAGTTGTAGACAATTTCTTTATCTTTCCAACGGTGTACAGCATGTATCCTTTTGAATTCTGAAACTCGAGATATTACTGATTTTCTGATCTGCTGATGTTGGATGTTACCCAGAAAATTTCAGATTCGGTTAACTCTTGTAATTGTCATGTTGGACATTACTAAGATGTGTTTATATACCTTGGAATGCAGATGGCAGCAAGGGGAAGAGGCAGAGGCAGAGGCCGTGGCAATGGTGACAATGCCCCAATTACTGTGGAGGAACTTATGCAAACTCAGAATCAGATGATGCACGTCTTCATGCAACACCTACAACAACAACCTCCACCAACACCACCACCTGTTCATGTGAGAGATAAGCGGGGGGAATTCATGAAGGGAAGACCTCCGGTATTTACACACTCAGCGGATCCCATGGAGGCGGATGATTGGTTACGTGCTGTGGAGAGGCAACTAAACATAGCACAGTGCAATGACTTAGAGAAGGTGTTGTATGCTTCTGGACAACTTCAGGGAGCAGCTCAGACCTGGTGGGAGTCATATCAAGCTGCTCGTCCCAACAATGCTCCTCCTGTCACTTGGTTAGAATTTTGCAGAGACTTCCGAGCACGACACATCAATGAAGGAATGATGGAGCTCAAGCAGGAAGAATTCAGATCTCTTAGGATGGGTTCTATGTCTGTGGCTGAGTATCATGACATGTTTGAGCAGTTGGCTCGCTATGCTCCAAACGAAGTCAGAGAAGATGCTGACAAACAACGTCTCTTCATGAAAGGTCTTTACTATGAACTCAGATTGCAACTGGCTGGAAATACCTACCCTACATTCCAGGCTCTGGTGAACCGTGCCATTGTGTTGGATAACATGCGCAAAGGTCAGGATAAGAAGAGGAGGATGCTAGCACAAGGGTCTGGAGGCAACAACCGCCAACGTTTCAATTCTCAGCAGAGCAATCAACAGAGGTTCCAGGGACCAGTTAGTCAATGGGATCGCAACCAACAATCTCAGCGTAATCCTAATCATCAATAGAGTGGACAGCAGACTTCCCGCTCCGGAGACTCAAGTGCCACCTCTATGAAGAGAAGTGCTCCCAATACCCCTACTAGGTGTTTTCGCTGTGGGAAAGAAGGTCATATGTCATATGATTGCCCGGAGAGATTCAACCAGCGGAACAACAATCAAAAGTCTAATTCTCATGGAGCAAAGGTGAACCATGTGGCTGCAGAGACAGTACAAGAGGGACCGGAGATTATGATGGGTACGTTCAGTATCAACTCTATTCCCGCTACAGTTTTATTTGATTCTGGAGCTTCGCATACATTCATATCACAAGCATTTGTTAGAGCTCATAGCATACCACTAGTTGCCCTGAAAACCCATATGCTAGTAAACTCACCGGGAGGGACTATACCAGTTTCATATTGTTGCCCCTCAGCAAGTCTTTCTTTAAGGGGGGTGGATTTCCCTGTTAGTCCCATGGTTATGAGAACCTCAGGCATAGATGTGATATTGGGTTTGGATTGGATGAAGAAATATGCTACGGAAATTAAGTGCAAAGAAAAAGTAGTAGTTGTGACAACACCCAAGGGAGAGAGAATCAGTGTGGATGTAGCAGTGCAGGCTCCACCCACAGCTACAGTGAATCAGCTGGATGATGGTGTTGATCTTCAGGACTGTGTAGGGAATAAATTTTCAAATGAGTTACCAGGTATGTTACTCGACTAGAGACATGAAATTGCTAGTGCAATGGGATTGGTTTTCACGAGGAGAAACAACTTGGGGAAGAGAAGAGGATTGGAGAGAATCAAATCCACAAGTGGTTTGTTTACACACTGCTCAATCTCGAGGACGAGATTCTTTTAAGGGGGGTAGAGTTTGCAACACCCAAAAATTTATTTTCAATCAATAGGATTTAATTTGAATTATTTAAGAATTTTAGTGAGCATTTAATGTAGCAAATAAACATTTTTTTTGTGGAAATTTAAAATTTATCATAAGCTTAGTAACATGATTTTGTGCATTCATGCTGAGACATATTTTTTTTTGTGGTGATTGTATTTGGTTTATATTTAATTGTCCTCAAAATCCTTTCTAAAAAAAAACTTTGAAAAAAAAATAAAACAAAACAGAAAAGAAATTGGAAATAGGAAAAAAAAAAAGAAGCCTCCCAGGCCGCAGCCCGAGCATCCCCTTCCCCTCGCCTCGGCCCAGCGCGGCCCAGGAAGCCCGCGCGCTGATCCCCTCCTTTCTGTGACTGGCAGCCTGGCCCCGCAGCGCAGTGTCCTGTTCATCTTCCGAGCGTCACCGAGCAGACACCAACCGGAAGCCAAACCGAATCGCTGGAAGTCGGGATTTCTTCCCAAAATCGTTTCCTCGGCGCCCTATAAAGCTCCCTAGCACCGCAGCGAACCCCTTTTGCATCTAAAACGCGAAGCCAAGCCTTAGCCACCTAAAACCGAGCGGTTTCGGATCTCGCCGAAAGCCAACTCCATCTCCGTACGCCGCGAGCCGTCTTCGTCATCTCTCGGACCCAACCAAGCGCTTAGACGAGATCGTGGTGAGCTCCTCTTCATCCCGGTGTTTTCCTTTCGCGAAACGGTGCTCGGAATCGAGAAGTCCGTCGTCGCCGGCGAGCTCCGAAACGGCCGGCAATGGAGCCACCGCACCGGAGCTGGTGACGGCCGGTTGAAAAAAAAAATACTTTTTCTGCTATTTACAAGATTGCCACTGATTTTGTTTTGCTCATAAAATATTCGTTTTAACTCCGTTTTTATCCATTCAAATTGCGTTAGATTCGTATTTACGATCTCTACATGTTAGAAATATTAGTTTACTGTTTTGAAACTTTTTAATTCTGCAGTAGCATTTAATTAATTATTTCTTTATAGGAAATCTTAGAAAATTCATATCTTACTCGTTTTAATTCCGATTTTCGTGAACTTTACGTTTGTGTGATCGTAGCGCTGCGTAGAATATTATCATAAACTTTTATATTTGTTTTACCACTGTTTGGTGTATTGTTCTAATTATACCTTGTTTGCTTCGTGTATGATTGTCTACATTGGATTGCGTGTTGTTGATTGATGATTGGGATTAGACGGTGAGCCGTACGTTGGTGATCAAGACCAAGCTTTTGAAGACCAGCGGGCTCAGGAGAGCTTTGGTCAAGGCAAGTATAACTTGGGATTATCCTTGTTACCTATTCACTTATAACTACACATATATGTCATATGCATGCTATCACCTTGTCGACCTTAGCAAAATCATAGATGATTGTTACCTGGATTCCTTGCTACCTACTTGATATGCATTTGGAGTAGATGTGCTAGTGCTTGATATAATCCATGATCTTGTAAGATGATTAATAGCTATGCAATGAACATAAAAGAATGACAAATAACGACATGAGATCTTGTCTGTACGTGATCACCCGGGATAACAGTGCAACCATGAGGGCTATTATGGCTCTGGCTTTAGCTCAGTATGAAGACCTTTTCTAGCTTGTTAGCGGTTACCCGAAAGGGCGCTAGAGGGGCTGAACCGACACGGGTATAGTGCGAGCCCCTGTCCCTATGTGTATAGGCTGCGCGTCATTGTGCCATTCGGAAGGGGGGTATCTATATCTGCTCGCGAAGGAATCCTTGCGGCCCTAACATGTTAGACGAACTTTTGAAAGGCTTCATAGTGATCCCTGCCGACCTCCCTAGGAAGGGGGTTAAGAGACTAGCTACCTCGGGCGAAAGGGTAAATCATGACTCATGGGTAAAGATGTACAACCTCTGCAGAGTGTAAAACTGGTATACTAGCCGAGCTCACGGTCAGGAGCGGCCTTGGGGACATCTACATTAAGATGATGAGCTTGTTATGTTATTATGTTCATTTGATTATTGTTTATGCTATGAGTTAATTATGCTTACATTGATCATGGGATTAATTGATTATTTATGCTACCTTGAGAATTGCTATTTAATTATGAACATGCTATCCACTATTAAAAGCTAAATGCAGTCAAACCAGTGTCAGCTATTTGAGCCTCATGAACCCCTGGTTATACTTGTTGAGTACGATATGTGCTCACTCTTGCAATTTCCCAACACCTCAGGATATGATAATGAAGATGACTGGAATGAGGACTACCGTTATGAGTACTAGGTTTGGAGTCAACCAGTCAACAGTGTCCCTGTGTGGAGCTTCCGTTGAGAGCGTTGTTTACTTTATGTTATCATTTTTGTATGAGACTATGTGATATTTTATATTCCGCTATGTAATAAACACTGCGATGGTACATTTGAGATTTGTCTACTTATGTGTGCGACTGTTTCTGGGGCACATATGAGTCTTTTATGCATCCTATTTTGCTCTTAAAATATGGGTGTGACACATGTGTTTAAAATCCGAGACACGTTTTGGTCAAACTTGGTCAAATGACAAACTAAAATACTTAAAATGAAAAACATTTGAATACCAAGTTGTTAGGGATCATCAAGATCCAAACTTTTTTTATAGACCATTTTTTTATTTGAGAAAGTTTAAGTAAACAATACTCACTAAATCTTGAATCTCACATAAACTATATGAAATGATATGTGAGAATTGTGGATTTTCAACTACACCTTCCCAACACTTTGTCAAGTGCAAAAATGGTCTGTATATTAAATGTAGATCTTGATGAGTGGAACAATATTGTTATTAATGACTTTTCTAGTCGAGACCATCTAGGGTTCCGAAAACTAGTGCGTGGCTATGAATTCTTTCAAAATTCAAAATTGAGTGCTTCAAACTTAGTCAAATGACCCATTTGATAACTTCAAAAAGTTGTTAGAGATCATCAAGATCTATAGTTGATACATTGTGGATTTTTCAACTACACCTTCCCAACACTTTGTCAAATGCAAAATGGTCTCTATATTAAATGTAGATCTTGATGGGTGGAACAATTTTGTTATTCATGACTTTTCTAGTCGAGACCATCTAGGGTTCTGAAAACCGGTGCGTGACTATGAATTCTTTCAAAATTCAAAATTGAGTGCTTCAAACTTGATCAAATGACCCATTTGATGACTTCAAATGAAACAATTTTGAATACAAAGTTGTTAGAGATCATCATGATCTACATTTGATACATTATCCATTGTTCCATTTGGATAAATTTTAGCTAATCCTTGGCACATGTGTTTAAAATCCAGGACGAGTTTTGGTCATACTTGGTCAAATGACAAACTAAATTACATAAAATGAAAAACATTTGAATACCAAGTTGTTCGAGATAATCAAGATCCAAACTTTTTATATAGACCATTTTTCCATTTGAGAAAGTTGAAGTAAACAATACTCACTAAATCTTGAATCTCACATAAACTATATGAAACTATATGTGAGAATTGTGGATTTTCAACTACACCTTCCCAACACTTTGTCAAATTCAAAATGGTCTCTAAATTAAATGTAGATCTTGATGAGTGGAACAATTTTGTTATTCATGACTTTTCTAGTCGAGACCATCTAGGGTTCCGAAAACCGGTGCGTGGCTATGAATTCAAAATTGAGTGCTTCAAACTTGATCAAATGACCCATTTGATGACTTCAAATGAAACAATTTTGCAGACAAAGTTGTTAGAAATCATCAAGTTATACATTTGATACATTGTCCATTTTCCCATTTGGATAAATTTTAGCCAATCCTAGGCACATGTGTTTAAAATCCGAGACACGTTTTGGTCAAACTTGGTCAAATGACAAACTAAAATACTTAAAATGAAAAACATTTGAATACCAAGTTGTTAGGGATCATCAAGATCCAAACTTTTTATATAGACCATTTTTCAATTTGAGAAAGTTTAAGTAAACAATACTCACTAAATCTTGAATCTCACATAAACTATATGAAATGATATGTGAGAATTGTGGATTTTCAACTACACCTTCCCAACACTTTGTCAAATGCAAATATGGTCTCTATATTAAATGTAGATCTTCATGAGTGGAACAATATTGTTATTAATGACTTTTCTAGTCGAGACCATCTAGGGTTCCGAAAACTAGTGCGTGGCTATGAATTCTTTCAAAATTCAAAATTGAGTGCTTCAAACTTGGTCAAATGACCCATTTGATAACTTCAAATAGTTGTTAGAGATCATCAAGATCCATATTTGATACATTGTGGATTTTCAACTACACCTTCCCAACACTTTGTCAAATGCAAAATGGTCTCTATATTAAATGTAGATCTTGATGAGTGGAATAATTTTGTTATTCATGACTTTTCTAGTCGAGACCATCTAGGGTTCCGAAAACCGTTGCGTGACTATGAATTCTTTCAAAATTCAAAATTAAGTGCTTCAAACATGATCAAATGACCCATTTGATGACTTCAAATGAAACAATTTTGAATACAAAGTTGTTAGAGATCATCATGATCTACATTTGATACATTACCCACTGTTCCATTTGGATAAATTTTAGCTAATCCTAGGCACATGTGTATAAAATCCAAGATGGGTTTTGGTCATACTTGGTCAAATGACAAACTAAGTTACTTAAAATGAAAAACATTTGAATGCCAAGTTGTTCGAGATAATCAAGATCCAAACTTTTTATATAGACAATGTTTCCATTTGAGAAAGTTTAAGTAAACAATACTCACTAAACCTTGAATCTCACATAAACTATATGAAACTATATGTGAGAATTGTGGATTTTCAACTACTCCTTCCCAACACTTTGACAAATGAAAAAATGGTGTGTATATTAAATGTAGATCTTGATGAGTGGAGCAATATTGGTATTCATGACTTTTCTAGTCGAGACCATCTAGGGTTCCGAAAACTGGTGCGCGGCTATGAATTCTTTCAAATTTCAAAATTGAGTGCTTAAAACTTGATCAAATGACCCATTTGTTGACTTCAAATGAAACAATTTTTAATACAAAGTTGTTAGAGATCATCAATATCTACATTTGATACATTGTCTATTTTTCCATATGGACAAATTTTAGCCACTCCTAGGCACGTGCGTTTAAAATCCGAGCCACGTTTTGGTCAAACTTGGATAAATGACAAACTAAATTACATAAAATGAAAAACATTTGAATACCAAGTTGTTTGGGATCACCAAGATCCAAACTTTTTATATAGACCATTTTTCCATTTGAGAAAGTTTAAGTATACAATACCCACTAAATCTTGAATCTCACATAAACTATATAAAATGATATGTGAGAATTGTGGATTTTCAACTACACCTTCCCAAAACTTTGCAAATGAAAAAATAGTCTCTATATTAAATGTAGATCTTGATGAGTGGAACAATATTGTTATTCATGACTTTTCTAGTCGAGACCATCTAGGGTTCCGAAAACCGGTGCGTGGCTATGAATTCTTTCAAATTTCAAAATTGAGTGCTTAAAACTTGATCAAATGACCCATTTGTTGACTTCAAATGAAACAATTTTTAATACAAAGTTGTTAGAGATCATCAATATCTACATTTGATACATTGTCCATTTTTCCATTTGGATAAATTTTAGCCACTCCTAGACACATGTGTTTAAAATCCAAGACAGGTTTTGGTAAAACTTGGTCAATGAGAAACTAAATTACTTAAACTGAAAAACATTTGAATACCAAGTTGATAGAGATCATCAAGATCCAAACTTTTTATGTAGACTATTATTCCATTTCAGAAAGTTTAAGTAAACAATACTCACAAAATCTTGAATCTCACATAAACTATATGAAATGATATGTGAGAATTGTGGATTTTATTCTACACCTTCCTAACACTTTGTCAAATGCAAAATGGTCTCTATATTAAATGTATATCTTGATGAGTGGAACAATATTTTTATTCATGACTTTTCTAGTCGAGACCATCTAGGGTTCCGAAAACGGGTGCGTGGCTATGAAATCTTTCAAAATTTAAAATTGAGTGCTTCAAACTTGATCAAATGACCCATTTGATGACTTCAAATGAAACAGTTTTGAATACCAAGTTGTTAGAGATCATCATGATCAACATTTCACACATTATACATTTTTCCATTTGGATAAATTTTAGCCAATCCTAGGCACATGTGTTTAAAATCCAAGACGGGTTTTGGTCAAACTTGATCAAATGACAAACTAAATTACTTAAAATGAAAAACGTTTGAATACCAAGTTGTCCGAGATAATCAAGATCCAAACTTTTTATATAGACCATTTTTCCTTTGAGAAAGTTTTAGTAAACAATACTCACTAAATCTTGAATCTCACATAAACTATATCAAATGATATGTGAGAATTGTGGATTTTCAACAACACCTTCCCAACAGTTTGTCAAATGCAAAAATGGTCTGTATATTAAATGTTGATCTTGATGAGTGGAGCAATATTGGTATTCTGGACTTTTCTAGTCGAGACCATCTAGGGTTACGAAATCTGATGTGTGGCTATCAGTTCTTTCGAAATTCAAAATTGAGTGCTTCAAACTTGGTCAAATGACACATTTGATGACTTCAAATGAAACAATTTTGAATACAAAGTTGTTAGAGATCATAAAGATATACATTTGATACACTGTCCATTTTTCCATTTGGATAAATTTTAGCCACTCTTAGGCACATTTGTTTAAAATCCAAGACTAGTTTTGGTCAAACTTGGTCAAATGGCAAACTAAATTACTTAAAATAAAAAACATTTGAATACAACGTTGATAGAGATCATCAACATCCAAACTTTTTATATAGACCATTTTCCATTTGAGAATGTTTATGTATAAAATACTCACTAAATCTTGAATCTCACATAAACTATATGAAACTATATGTGAGAATTGCAGATTTTCGACTACACCTTCCCAACACTTTGTCAAATGAAAAAATGGTCTGTATATTAAATGTAGATCTTGATGAGTGGAACAATATTGGTATTCATGACTTTTCTAGTCGATACCATCTAGGGTTCCGAAAACCGGTGTGTGGCTATCAATTCTTTCAAAATTCAAAATTGAGTGCTTCAAACTTGGTCAAATGACCCGTTTGATGACTTCAAATGAAACAATTTTGAATACAAAGTTGTCAAGGATCATCAAGATCAACATTTTATACATTGTCCATTTTTTCATTTGGATAAATGTAATACCCGATTTTGAGGACAAAACCAGATATACACCATATGTGAGTCTTAGATGTCAAATCTCACATATAGCTGCAAATGAGGTGTAATATCAAAGAACAATGCATAGATATAACGAACTTAGTATTAAAGGGATAACCTTTGATAGCAAACAGCGGATAGACAACTCCAACTTCGGGTATTAACTTCTCTCTACAGGATCCAACTGACTGGTTGATCATAAGCCTAAAACATCTCTTGAAGTTTGAGGAAAATAGCAAGAGTGAGTCCATGTCGAACTCCACAAGTACAGCAACTAGATTGTATAGATCCCACAATCTCATGATCAATGTGACATAAATAATGTAAAGCATTAAATAAAAAATAATGGGCATATTTAACACACAAGAATCATCATCGTCGATGCAAGAATCCCCAAGGCCGCTCTTGACCGTGAGCACGGCTAGTATACCAGTTTTTAACACTCTGCAGAGGTTGCACATCTTTACCCATGAGTCATGATTTACCCTTTCGCCCGAGGCCCGTCGACCTCTTAACCCACTACCAAGGAAGGTCGGCAGGGATCACTATGAAGCCTTTCAAAAGTTCATCTAACATGTTAGGGCCACAAGGTTTCCTTCACAAGCAGATATAGATACCCCCCTTCTGAATGGCACAATGACGCGCAGCCTATACACATAAGGACAGGGGCTCGCACTATACCCGTGTCGGTTCAGCCCCTCTAGCGCCCTTTCGGGTAACCGCTAACAAGCTAGAAAAGGTCTTCATACTGTGTTGGTGCAAAAACTGATCTGCAAACACAAAGGGCTAATACACGATTCAAACGTTAAGGCGTGCCAGCCGATTTGACCTTACTATCGGCAAAGGTGGTAACTCGAATACTTTAGTCCTGACAACAGCGATGCGCCCGGATGTCACGGCTAAGAGGTACTCACGCGGAACTTGAGAACACGCCAAGCTTAAGTCGACGAATTCCTAAGAACTCGTAATGAAAAAGGAAAAAGTATGACGAAGTCGTCGAAAAGTAGATGCTGGAATATGGGTAAAAACGTGTGTTTGATTGATTGATAGATGTCTCATTACAAGGCCCTAGGGTCTACATTTATACCCTGCTTAAAGAGCTACAACTAGACACGACTAGAACTCGAATTCCAAATTATACAGAACCCTTATACAAAGCGATTTAAATAACTAAGGAAAACATAAAGCTATTCCCCCGTGACAAACTGGAACTCTTCCACAAACCGATCGGCAACTTCCAGACTCTTCTCCCATATCATCGGCAGACTCCCTTGTCGTAGCTATCGGCACATACACGTCGTCACCTATGGACTTAGACATGTTCAACCGTCCTTCCATCGGTAATCACCTCCATCGGCAACTCACCCTGCAGATCAGGTACCACCATCTCATCTTGCCGATCCACCCTTTACCGATCATGGACACGTGCCCAAAAACGGTGTCAACACATGCCCCCCAATTTCGGAGTATGAAATCATTAATGCTCTAAAATTTTTCTGCAATAATGATGCCTTTTTCTGCAATTAATGCTCCTAATCTGGTAACCGATAGCCTCAATCTGGGCAACTCCGATCCTATTCTCCCGCAGATTCCTCAAAATCCTCAATTTCGCCAAACGGACATTTCCACTTTAGTCGCACATCGGCAACATGACCGTTACAGAAACTTGCCGATGGACTGACCAGGACGTTCGTACCTTATCTTCCCAAATGGCTATTTCCACTTTATTCGCTCATCGGCAATATGACCGTTACAAAGACTCTGCCGATGGACCGACCAGGAGATCCCGCACAGTAAAATATCTCTAGATAATGACCGCTTCCTGTCAAATCACCTGCACAATCCCTTGATTACCGTGCGAACAGTTACCATATCTACCTGAGCACCCTCGGATTTCACGGATGCGGCAAAGAGATAAGTCAGATTTGCCCTTGCCCATTTTGTCCTATAAATAGTTCCTTCTTGGGTACTCCTTCTTCATCACATCATTCCACACCTCCATCTTTTCTCTCCTGGCGGCGGCGCTGTTCAAGAGCTCCAAGATCTCTGCCAAAGTCCTTCTCCACCATCTCCGAAGCCCTCGATCATCTTCCTCGTGACAAGATGGTCGTCAACTTCGTTATCCCTGAGGTCAGTTCTTCATTCCACCCCCTGTACTTTTCTCGCATCTCCGTTCATCTGCAACCCATTGTAGTGAATATTTTCTTTTTCTTCCTCTGCTTTTTTTGTTTTTCTTTTCCATCTCCAAAACCACTAGGAATCGGCTAACAAAATTGTCATTCCCACTGATCGACCACATCTCCAATGTCTTGGCCCACTAGGGGATCCAGATCCAACCAACCTCATAAACGCAGAAACCAACAGGATCCCTTTTAGAGCAAAGAATTTTTCTTTGGATCTGTGGAAGGATACTTTTCGTTCCTAGCCCAGCCCTACCGTGGGGTGGAAGGATTGGTTCTTGAGGGTCAGCAACTCCAATGAAGTCCAGTGGGGCGAGAGAAAACTAGACCAATGCATTAGGTTGTCTATTGCCGATATGCATAAGAACGAATCACTGTTGATAGCTGCATCTTATTTCTGGTCAGACACCCTTAATGCTTTTGTCTTTGGCCATGGCCCTGCTTCCCCTACACTTGCCGATGTAGCTATGCTCACTGGCATGGATGTTTCCTCTGCCGATAGCACCCACTTTTTCGATACCAAACCAAGTGCTAAGGTAGAAACCCGCACCATCGGCGGTTGGTCAGGGTATATCCAAAAATACCGCAAAATAGGCCCCGTTGTCATAAAGAAGCAGACCTGCTTCCTGAACATGTGGTTAGACAAATTCGTGTTTTGTGGCCGATCGGCAGGACCAACCTCTGTTTATCTAGCGGCAGCAGAAAATCTGGCCAATGGTGGCCGATTCCCCCTCGGCCGATACCTGCTTGGAGCAGCCTATCACCTCCTCCACCAAGTAACTAGGAAGCTCTTGCTTGGCCAGTCCATCGGTAATTTGGGAGGCCCCTGGTGGTTTATCAATATGTGGCTCAATCTGCATTTGCATAAGCGCCTTGAATTTGACCTGTTCACACAGCGTTTTCCAAGGGACATAGCCGAAAACCATGTGTTGGATGAAGAGGAGTCGGCAACACGTGCTCCCTTGAACTTTGGTGAAGCGGTCATAGTTTTGCCTGGTTCAGGGGGTAATCCAGATCAGGTCAGCCGATTCTTCCAAACTTTGTATGAGGGTCTGGCCAGAGATGAGCGAGCATGGTTGGCCTACGATGACCCAGACAGTATGCTTCCCCTGGTTTTCAACCCGTTCAACGACGCTATTGACAAAGACAACAAAGTAATGATGGCATTGGTAACTCCCAGAGCCATACCGGTGAACTTCTTTGGTAGTGGGAAAACCTCCCCCAGACTTATGAATTTTACAACCCATCGGCACTAGCTTGTCAGTTAGCTTTCGGCCAACTGCCGATTGCACTCTGCTATGCCGATGTGATAAAGCCCAGAGAAACCATCACCAGCCTTCTTGAATGGATTCGAGTAGCCCAGCTGCCGTCGGGTGCCGATACAGATGTAGATTTATCAGAGTGGGTTCCAGCCGCCTTCATCACTCAGGCGTACAAGTAGTGGTGGGCAGAATGGAAGGAGCATATGTTCTGCAAATCGGCCCTCACGTACCGCGGCATGATCGATCCTGAGTACGAAGTCCCCAATGATACTGTAAGTGTCTTCAAACTGATGTTTCAATCCTCCCGATTTTGTTTCCCTCGGTGATTTACTTTTGCACCGTTTTGCAGGTTGATGACACCCCTCCATCGGTCAGCAGAAGTGGCAAGCCGATTGATCTGTTTGCATCAGGTCCAATTTCTTCAATCGGCCACAACGCCCCTACCCTGGCTGCCATTGTGCATCGAGGTATACGCCTCAAGAAAGTTACCACCAGGAGAACTCAGACACCACCATCGGTAGCTGCTTCCACTCTAGCACAGGCTTTTAAGGTAACTGTTAAACCTCTTCATTTATACAGATCTTACTTTTACTTCGGCTGCATTTGTATTCACAAATTCCACTTTTTCATCACAGCAAACCAGTGCATCGGCAAGAACCAAGAGTCAAAGCACCGATGCCCCCCAGTCCAGCCAGCAAAAGAGAAAGGGTGCCAAGAGCACCAGGGCACAAGCAATGCGCCAGAAAGTGGCGACTCCTCCTCCTCCGGTATCTCCCATTCCGGTGGAATCCTCTCCTTCTCCTCCAGAAGCAGAGACTCAGCAAGCACCATCTCCCCCTCCAATGCAAGAAGCACCACAGGTGGAAGAACCTCAACAAGAAGTACCTCAGCCAGAAGACTCATCAGCTGATGTTCATGAATCAACTGCCGATCCAGCAGGTTCCATTATAGCATCGGTGGTTTCCTCCGTTCAGACAAGTACTGCCCTTCCTCAAGGTAACACATTTATAAAGTTAGTGCCGATGAACCTATTTTTCCATCTCATAACCACTTATAGCAATTTTTAGCTGACGTAGTTCCATCGGCAACTCTGGCCGAACAACCCGTGGCTCCATCGGCATCTTCTAGTCAAAGGCAAGAGATCGTCTTGAAGCAAGTAAGTCATCCAGTCCCCATCATTATTATTTGCTGATATTCTGACCATAAAATGACTCACTTTGTTTTCCTTTTCAGGAACAGGACTCTCCTGACAGCCTATTCTCCTTTGCTATTGATATCTCCGAGGACGAAGGCGAGGAAGCGAGCTCCTCCCGGGCAGTCAGGATTGCATCGGCAGAGATCAGGGCCAAGCTGGAAGAATTGTCAGCTCTCCTCCATCAGGATACGACACCACTGGTCGATGACTCTGACCCAGCCTAGGTTCTGTTCAAGACCCTCAGAGGCCAGATTCCTGCCGATGCCGAGGAAGTCTTTTTCCAGGCCGCACATCTGGAAAGTCGTCAGCTGCAGTATCAGAGGGCTGCCCGGCGCCTTGCCGATAGAGCCGCTCAGACCCGGCTTTTTGAGGAGATGATGAAGGAGAAGCTCCTGACCGATGAGAAGCACAAGAACATCGGTACCTTGAAGTCTTTAGGAGACGCACTGAAGCAAAAGATCTCCGACCTATCGGCAAAACGGGAAGCCCTGTTGGCAGAGCTCAAGCAGGTGGAGGATGCGTTATCCCAAGCCCAACAGGAAGAAAGTCAACTGCCAGAGACTATCAAGCTCCTTGAACAAGAATGAAATGCCCATGGTCGCAAAGCTTTGCAGTTGAAGAAGAAGCTGAAGCCGATAGAGGGTTCTGCCGACGACGACGTGAAGGAAATAGAGGAAGCAAACCAAATCCGGCTGCGCGCCATATCGGCGATCCAGGCGCTGTTGAACACATGAAGCTTTCATCGACGACACATCTTTACTTCTCTGCTCTTCCAGTTTTCTTGCTGTTTTAATCTAGCCGATAGGATTGTTATCGGCAACTTTTGGAGCACTAAGTCCGGCCCCAGATATATTTTAATCCAGCCGATAGGAGTGTTACCAGCACTTAAATCTTTATGCATCGACCCATATACTGGGGTAGTACTTCTTTAAATATTTGCCATTTAATGCTCTGGGAAATTCAACTCCTTCGAGAGTTTCTAGGATATAGGCGTTACCAGGAGTCGATCGACTTATCCGATAAGGACCCTCCCAATTGTGAGACCATTTCCCAAACTTTGAACTTTTAGTCCCGATTGGTAAGATTAATTTCTATACTAAGTCTCCATCGGCAAATTCCTTAGCCTTTACCTTCTTATCGTACCATCTAGCAACCCTTTTCTTATTCTCTTCTATACTCATCAAAGCCTTTAGCCGATGCTCTGCTAGATCATCCAACTCGTCTGTCATTAAAGTGGCATAATCATCGGCAGCCAACTGATTTTGAAAAGATAGTCGCCTAGACCCAGCCTTAATTTCCCAAGGCAGCACTGCATCATGTCCATACACCAATTGATAAGGTGCAACCTTAGTTGATCCATGACAAGCCATCCGATAGGACCACAGGGCTTCATTTAACAATGTGTGCCACCTTCTAGGATTTTCTTCGATCTTTCGTTTAATAAGCTTAATGATTCCTTTGTTAGACGCCTCGGCCTGCCCATTAGCCTGAGCATAGTAAGGAGAGGAATTCAACACTTTGATCCCCATACCGATTGCGAATTCATCAAACTCCCCCGATGTGAACATAGTGCCTTGATCGGTAGTGATTGTCTGAGGAATCCCAAATCGGTAAATAATGTGCTCCTTCACAAAATCAATCATATTGGCCAATGTGACCTTCTTCAAAGGAATAGCTTCAACCCATTTAGTGAAATAATCTGTGGCAACCAGAATAAACTTATGCCCCTTGCTAGAGGGTGGATAAATTTGGCCGATCAGATCAATAGCCCATCCCCGGAACGGCCAAGGTTTGATAATAGGATTCATGGCCGATGCGGGTGCTCTTTGAATATTGCCAAACTTTTGACATCCTTGACATCCTTTGAAGTATTTAAAGCAATCTTCAAGTATGGTCGGCCAGTAATATCCATTCCTCCTAATCATCCACTTCATCTTGAAAGCCGACTGATGTGCTCCACATACCCCTTCATGGATTTCCCCCATCAAACTTCTAGCTTCATCGTTACTCAAGCATCGAAGAAGAATTCCATCAATAGTTCGGTAGTACAATTCATCTTCGAGGAGCACATACTTGGTGGCTTGAAACCGAACTCGTCTTTCAACTTTCCTAGATGGATCTTTCAAATAATCAACGATTTCTTTTCTCCAATCATCGGCACCAATTGCCGATATTGCATCAATCATAGGTTGATATCCCGAGGCTTGCTGAGCCAACCGATTGGCCTCTTCATTATGCAATCGAGGAACATACTCTAATCGGAAATCCTTGAATTCCTTCAATAATTGCATGCTCCGTTTGTAATAAGTTATGAGAACCTCACTTCGGCATTCATAGCTTCCTGCCAACTGATTTATAACCAGCATAGAATCCCCGAAGACTTCGACAGCATCAGCATGAACTTCCCTCAACAATTCCAATCCTTTTATCAAAGACTGATACTCAGCCTGATTATTTGTTGATGTGGCAACAATCGGCAAGGAAAACTCATACTTCCTTCCCAGAGGGGAAACTTATACTATGCCCATTCCTGCCCCCCGGTCACATGTGGATCCATCAAAGAAGAGCGCCCAAGGCATAATTTCCAAAGCCTCCACCGTACCGCAATGTTGAGTTACGAAATCAGCCATAATCTGTCCTTTAACTTCCTTAGCCGATTCATAACGCAGATCGAACTCCGACAGCGCCAAAATCCACTTACCGATCCTGCCACTCATAATCGGCATGGATAACATGTACCGGACCACATCATCTTTGCAAATAACGGTGCATTCGGCCGATAACAAATAGTGCCTCAACTTAATACAAGAGAAATACAAACACAAGCACAGTTTCTCAATAGCCGAATACCTGGTCTCAGCATCAATCAACCTCCTGCTCAAATAATAAATTACACGCTCTTTCCCTTCAAACTCTTGAATTAAAGCTGAACCGATGACCATCCCATCGGTAGACAAATACAATCTGAAGGGCTTCCCTTGCTGAGGTGGAATTAGGACTGGAGGATTTATTAAATAATTCTTGATTTCATCCAGAGCCAACTGTTGTTCCTTCCCCCAAACAAACTCTTGATCGGCCTTTAACTTAAGAAGAGGGCTGAAAGCACAAATTCTACCAGACAAGTTAGATATAAACCATCTGATAAAATTTACCTTGCCGATCAAGGATTGGAGCTCGGTCTTGTTGGTAGGGGCTACTATCTTATTGATGGCATCAATAGATCTTCGACTGATCTCAATTCCCCTTTGGTGCACCATGAAACCAAGAAACTGCCCTGCCGATACACCAAATGCACACTTATTGGGATTCATTTTCAAACCATGTTTCCTTGTGCATTCCAACACCTTTCGTAAATCAGCAAGATGCTTTGCGAAGTCTTCAGACTTAACCACCACATCATAAATATAAATTTCTACCAGCTTGCCAATCAACTCATGAAATATAAAATTCATGGCCCTCTAATAAGTGGCACCAGCATTCTTTAAGCCGAAAGTCATGACTATCCATTCAAACAACCCAACATGACCAGGGCACCTGAACGCGGTCTTTGAAATATCTTCCTCAGCCATGAATATTTGATTGTATCCTGCATTGTCATCCATAAAGCTAATAATCCGATGTCCAGCCGCGGCGTCGACTAACAGATCGGCAACTGGCATTGGGTACCCATCCATCGGTGTAGCTCTATTGAGATTCCTGAAATCAATGCAGACCCGAAGCTTCCCGTTCTTCTTGTAGACCGGAACAACATTAGAAATCCATTCGGCATACCGACATTGCCGAATAAATTTGGCTTCAATAAGTTTGGTTATTTCGGCCTTGATGTCAGGAAGAATATTAGGATTACATCGGCGAGCTGGCTGTTGATGTGGCCGAAATCCAGACTTAATAGGTAACCGATGTTCAACAATTGATCGGTCCAAACCAGGCATCTCAGTATAATCCCAAGCAAAGCAATCTTTATACTCCTTTAACAAATCGGTTAACTGTTGCTTACACTCAGAATCTAACCTAGCACTAATAAAAGTGGGTCTAGGATTATTACCACTACCTATATCTACCTCTACTAGATCATCGGCCGATGTGAATCGCTGGCCTAATTTTCCATCATCGGCGAACCTATCCATTAAAAACCTTCATCAGAAACGACTGCTTGGATCGGTGGAATCTCGTAATCGGCAACCTTGAGAAAATCCTTTTCCCAAACTTCTCCTGAAATACACCTAGTCCTTTCATAGGTGTCCGCCTCTGCCGACGTGATGACATAAGAAGAATCTCTTGGGACAATTTCAATCTTGCCACCTACCCATTGAACCAAGCATTGGTGCATTGTAGACGGGATACAACAGTTAGCATGAATCCAATCTCTTCCCAACAGCAGGTTGTAAGCACCCTTTCCACTGATCACGAAGAAGGTTGTCGGCAAGGTCCTGCTGCCGATGTTCAACTCTACACATATCGCCCCCTTGACCGGAGACACATTCCCTTCAAAGTCTTTAAGCATCATATCGGTCTTGGTCAAATCCTGATTCCGTTTCCCAAGCTTCCGATGCACCGCATACGGCATGATATTGATAGCAGCTCCACCATCAACTAGGATCTTGGTCATCGGCTGCCCATCAACTCTTCCTTTGACAAATAGAGCCTTGAGATGTTGTCTTTCATCGTCGGTAGGTTTCTCGAAGATAGCTGTCATCGGATCCAGAGCCAATTGAGCTATTTGGTCAGAAACTTCCAGCTCATCATCACTGAATGGCGCAAGGAACTCCATCGGCAACATAAAGACCATGTTAACATCTGCCGATGGACCTTCCCCCTTGGGGTCTGATTGCTGCCGATCCCCAGACTGACCAGAGTTCTCGCCCTTACTTAACCCTTCTCGTCTTTCGCGCTGCAGCCTCCTTTTCTGTGTCCTAGTCAACCCCTCTGGACACCATGGAGGAAGCGGCTTCTGCCTTGCTGCTGGGCGATGATTTTCCCTTGACTCCATCCGATGCGTATTGGCATCCCTGCAAAATATGAACTCATCGGGAACCCGTGCATTAGCCATTTCTTCGAGTTCTTCCTGGTTCCTGGGAAAGTATTGAACACGATCACCAAGCCTGTCGTGCACGCTGAGCCTGCCCCCCAGCCGATCGTGAACGGATGCTCTTCCTCTAATCGGCCCATTAGATCGCCGATTGTCGTCGTGATAGCGCCGATCGGTTCTATCATACCGATCATAACCATTACACTCAGGGCAATCCCTGACAGTGGGAAGCTTAATATTCTCCTCCCAACAATGAATGAAGAACGGGCAATTCCAGTGATCCCTGTGCCGATTCCATTCTTGTTGGCGTCTTTCCTCCTCCCGACGATAATCCTCTTGCTGGCACCGGTACCGATCTTCACGTCGTTGCCAATTCTCCCGAGGCCTTCTGTGGGTTATAACGATACCAGATCGGGGAGGCCTCCCTGAGCTGGTTCCTTCCTAGACCAAGCCTCTTCCTCTTGCATCGGCAGTAGTGACCTGATGCTGAGGATCTACCGATGCACTCCTTTCGGCTGCTTCCGATGTTAACACCTTAGCCTTTCCCTTGGCATCCAACATGTTCGTTGGAAAAGGATGTTGATCGATCCTCATCGGTTTCTAGGTCTTGGAACTGTCAAACTTGATTCTCCCAGACTCTATAGCCGATTGCAGCTGCTGTCTAAAAACTTTGCACTCATTGGTGTCGTGCGAAGTTGCATTGTGCCACTTGCAGTATTTCATCCTCTTTAACTCCTCAGCCGATGGGATCACGTGACTAGGAGACAGCTTGATCTGACCTTCCTAAAGTAGAAAGTCAAATATCCTATCGGCCTTAGCAGTGTCAAATGCGAACTTCTCTGGTTCCTTCTGCCCAAAAGGGCAAGACATCGGCTTTTTATTCTTTACCCACTCTTCCAAGCCGATGACCGGTTCCTCATCAGAATCTGAGCTTGTTGCTTCATCAACGAAAGATACCTTTTTGTTCCATGCTCTCTTGGGCTCAAAAGGCTTGATATCTTGATCAGAAATTCTCTGCACCAAATGACTTAAGCTTTCAAACTCTTGAGAAGCATATTTGTCCCTGATGTGTGGCAACAAACCCTGGAAAGCCAAATCGGCTAGCTGCCGATCATCCAAAACCAGACTATAGCATTTATTTTTGACCTCCCGTATCCTCTGCACAAAGCTTTCAACCGACTCATCATTGCGTTGCCTTAATTTGACCAAATCAGTGATCTTCTTCTCACGGACCCCAGAAAAGAAGTATTTGTGGAATTGTTTCTCTAGATCGGCCCAAGTAATCACTGAGTTGGGAGGTAGTGATATAAACCATGTAAAAGCCGATCCAGACAACGACGATGAAAATAGACGAACCCTTAATTCGTCCCTGTTACTATCTTCTCCGCATTGAATGATGAACCTGTTGACGTGCTCCATGGTTGACGTGTCATCTTGTCCAGAAAACTCAGCAATCTTATCAGCCCAGTACGCGTCGGCATATTGCCGATGAGGTGGTTGCGGATCCGGCACCTACTGGTAAGCCTCCACGTGTCTGTTCGGTGCACGATCTGCACGGAACATTGGGTTGATCATCTGGCCTCCAACCTATGGACCACCAAGCTGTTGCCCGCCAATTTGCTGTCCGCCGACTTGCTGCCCGAGATTCATTGGCTGGTTAGGGATCCCCTGATTCTGGAACCCAGGATAGATCTGTCCTTGCTGGAACCCTATAGCTTGGTGATTCTATTGGGGCGTTTGCGGAAAGACTTGCTGCCCAAGCCATGCATTATTAGCGTTCATCGGCATAGGCCCTGCCGATGTTTGGTAATTGGACATCATCATTGAATTGACATACCCCGATTGAGCCATAGACCTTTGTTGCATCAGCATTGAATCTGCCGATGCGTTTGGCATCTGGAACATTGGAGCTTGAGAATTCCCCATGTAAGGTCTTGCAGTAGTAGTTGTAGTATACTGGGGACTTTGATTCATCGGCATATTAGGAGGTGCCGATGTCATAGGAGTCTTGCCTCTCATATCAGTCGTCTGTGACGTACCCGGGGTTAGCTCTGGAGGCATACCATAACCCCACCAGTTAGGAGGAGGAGTCAATCCTGACATTGCTGATGCCAACAGATCTGTAGCGAGTTTAATCTGCCCATCTGAAGTCGGCGGATTGGTTGTCATCGGCGTAGATTGTGCATTGGTGACTCCCAACGTGCTCGGAGGAACGGCAGTTTGTGCTCCCATAGCGGCTGTGGCAGCCGATGGAGCTGTCACCACTGGTGACTCCGGCTGGTGATAGGTGGGGCCCACATAATCTGGCGGCAATTGTCCTTCCTTGAAAGTTCTTGCCACGGCATTGATAACCGTATTAGACAGCACACCAGCTTGGTTGATCAAAGCACGGTTGATAGCGCTGTCAACCATCTCTTGAAGTTTGCCAGGATTGGCTTCAAAAGTAACCTGTCATGGTGCCGGCAATGCATCCTTCTGGATCACTTTGCCGCTCCTGTTCATGCTGAAGGATCTCAGGCATTGCTGCTTGTAATCCTCCATGGCTTTAGCAATAGCTTGCTTCTGCTCATCTTTGAGATTGGCTTCCGTCACGGCGATGACGTTCTCTTGATCAAATTCAGAGGTCGACATATTGATCTTGATCTTGAATCTGTCCCACTAGGCGTGCCAAAAGATGTGTTGGTGCAAAAACTGATCTGCAAACACAAAGGGCTAATACCCGATTCAAACGTTAAGGCGTGCCAGCCGATTTGACCTTACTATCGGTAAAGGTGGTAATTCGAATACTTTAGTCCTGACAACAGCGATACGCCAGGATGTCACAGCTAAGAGGTACTCACGCGGAACTTGAGAACACGCCGAGCTTAAGTCGACGAATTCCTAAGAACTCGTAATGAAAAAGGAAAAAGTATGACGAAGTCGTCGAAAAGTAGATGCTGGAATATGGGTAAAAACGTGTGTTTGATTGATTGATAGATGTCTCATTACAAGGCCCTAGGGTCTACATTTATACCCTGCTTAAAGAGCTACAACTAGACACGACTAGAACTCGAATTCCAAATTATACAGAACCCGTATACAAAACGATTTAAATAACTAAGGAAAACATAAAGCTATTCCCCCGTGACAAACTGGAACTCTTCCACAAACCGATCGGCAACTTCCAGACTCTTCTCCCATATCATCGACAGACTCCCTTGTCGTAGCTATCGGCACAGACACATCGTCACCTATGGACTTAGCCATGTTCAACCGTCCTTCCATCGGTAATCACCTCCATCGGCAACTCACCCTGCAGATCAGGTACCACCATCTCATATTGCCGATCCACCCTTTACCGATCATGGACACATGCCCAAAAACGGTGTCAACATACTGAGCTAAAGCCAGAGCCATTATAGCCCTCATGGTTGCGCTGTTGTCCCATTTATCACTTACAGATAAATCATCAAATGGCTAAAAAGTCATTTTTATCATTTACTACTTAACATTAATCTGGTCACACGATAATGGTCACAGAATTAAAACCCAAATGCTATACTTGCCTTAATCCATTTGCTCTTGCTGATCCTGTTGGTTCTGCTGGTCTTTACTTATTGTCCAAGCTCTAATCTTGATCACCCAAAACTGCTCTCCGTCTAAACTCGATCATCGATCACACAAACAATCAAAGAAAACATACACGAAGCAAACAAGGCTACAATTAGAACAATACACCAATCATATCAAAACAGTATAAAAAGTTTATAAAATGATTCTCCACGTCGCTACGATTTCATAGACGTAAGGATCACGAAAATCGGAGCTAAAACGAAGAAGTTATGAGTTTTCTATGATTTTATGTAGAAAAGAAATTAATTAATTAATGTCACGAAATTAGAAAGTTTGAAACTGAGTAAACAATATTTCTAACATGTAGTCCTTGTGATTACGAATCTAACACAATTTGAATGGATTAAATCGGATTTAGAACGAAGATTTTATGAGCTAAACAAATCTGGTGGCAATTTTGTAATTACTGAAAACGTATTTTGATTTAACCCGGGAGCTTTTACGTTTTCAACACAGCAAAGCGTATTCTGCGAAAGGCGCCAGGGACCGCGGGTTCCAATCCCAAAAACTCCAGGGACAATTTCGCAAGAGTGCCAGGAGAAGGGGTATGTCAAGTTCTCGGCCGTTGATCTTGAATCGAACAGTCTGGATTAGAAACTCGGGAGGGAGAGAGGGGTGCCCCGGCCAAAACAGTACCAACGTGGCGGTGCCATGGCTGGGGTTCGCCGGAGCTTTGCCAGAAAGTGTTTCCGGCCTCGGTTTTCGACGGGATTAGCACAGGGAGATAGAGAAGCTTCGTGCGAACTTACCTAGGGCACCCAAATGAGCCGGAAGACCCTGGGGAAGATCGGTGGCGCGAGGTGGCGGATCGAGGCTCTCTGCGAAGTTCGGCGAGCATTAGCTTGACACAAAACGTGAGAGAGAAAGATAGGAAGGGCTCAGTGGCATCGTTACCCAAACACAAGGCTCGGCAAGGGGTCGAATTTGACGGCACGACCGCGGATAGGGTGCTCCACGGCAGCGGCTTCCTATTTTTTTCGGCGAGATCCGAAATCGGCAACAGAAGGGCTAGGACTTCCCAGGCGTGCGTCTAAGCAGAAAGGGAGGCGCGAGGAAGATTGCGAAGCTATATAGGGTGCTGGCTAACTGATTTGGCAAGCAAATCCTAAAGAAAATGGAATTGGGCGCGATCTCCCTGCTGGAAGGAGTCCGGCCTCCACACGGCATAGGGTGGAAGACGCGGCTGACCGCTTGGCCCCATCAGTCGGTGAGAGAAAAGGGTTGGGCCCAGTCGTCATACACAGAGAAAGAAGGGGAAAGGTAGAGGATGCGGGGCTGGGCCAAGCTGCTGCGAGTTGGTCCAGGAGAGGGGAAGTGGGCCGAGGGGAGAGGGTTTGGGGCCTGCGGCCGAAATAGAGAGAGGAGAGCTGGGACTTCAGGCCAAAAGCAGTGGGGAAGTTTTCCCTTTTCTTTTCTTTTGTTTTCTTTTTGGTTTCTTTTTTTAAAAGCCTATTTCAAAACAAATTTTGAAAACCATCTTAAAATCAGTTTGAATCATTTTGTATTTTGGGATCAAATCACTCAGTACAACAAAATAAATTCTCTAGCATGAGTGCACATCCATGTTGCTAAATTCTATGATAGATTTTATTTAAATGAAAAATATTATTTTTCTATGTTTCATGAGCACAAAAATTTCCAACTTAAATCAATTTAGTTTCTTTACAAAAGGACAAATTTTAGGGTGTTACAAATCTACCCCCTTAAAATGAATCTCGTACTCGAGATTCGAAAGAGACACGGATCCTCTCAGAAAGAACAGGAAGAAGATCTTGATAACTCTTTCAACTTTACAACTTGCATGCCAAAGATAAACTCAACTTTTTCATACAAATGTCTATTATTCATAATTGATTAAAGTCCATGTTGACTACCAACTTTTTGACTTACAACGCAAAGATATGATAACTTATCATGGATATGCCTCCTTAGTAGGATTGGACCACCTCGATACTCAATTCTTTTCCCTAATGGTGCGGTTAAGAAAATTTTCCACTAGGTAGCATAGATCACTCCTTTGTGTGCACATAACCATCCATTGCAAAGAACCAAGGGGATGTTGAGTGACTCTAATACAATGAGGTTTACTGTGAAGTTTTCCTTGCTTATGACCAGATTGATATTCGAGCAACCTGATCTACCTGTATTTCTCCCACTGGGGTTTGAACTAACAAAGGCTTCCTCATTGTGGATTTTGATTTGATTCAATGTCAACTTACTCTTCTGTATTATTATTTTGATAATACTCAGCTTTGTCATACTCATAACATCTTTCTTCAAATGCAAGATGATCATAATCTTCCCACATATCTATGAGAGGTGTCATATTATGCTCCTAGTCCATGGGACACTACATTCCCTGTCGTCAAGTGACCAACGTCAGTAACACGAGCAAGAATAGATGATCATAACCTTAGAATATCTCCGAAGGTAGTTATCACTTCAAGATAGTTTTAAAATGCATCATCCCGTGATATCAAGATGCTATCCCCCTTAAAATGAGATTGATTGGGGGACAGGGACTGGTTCTCCTATTCTTTTTTTTGTATGCTACACATCATAGTCTTTTTAATTCCTTGTACCAAGTCTCTTAATCCAAGGTTGGTTTCATCACTAAGTTCCATCTATTGGTACCTTTATCGCAATTAAGTTGTTTCACTCTCATATTGTATGTGTAACTTTGTAGACTTTGGTGTCATCTGATACTCATAAACATAACTCTTAATCCATGGGTATCAGTAATGACATATATCTCCATTAATATTCTCTAAATAGGAGGATATCTTGAATCGAAACCCAATTTACCAAGCACTTGTGATCCTTACATATGATCCAACATTAACCAATTCTTCTCCATATAACCCCTTTATTTAGGCTACCCCCCTTAGGAAAGGTCAACTAGGGGACACAAGAAAGGTAGCTTGTATATTTTCTAGAGAAGTTAACTAACATTAAGAACTTCTGACATCCCAAAGAACTTATGTGCAATGGAGCAAACAAGTATCCTGAAATTTCCTCGCGATATGAAAACATTAGCGTAGTAAAACAGATATAACTCTTACTCAGTCAATCCAACAGAGCATTAGCTTATACCGTTAGAAATCTTATGAAATTCACCACAACTTTACTGTAGAAGACCTCCTTAGATTCTGTCTTTAAGCTTAGGTAAACAACCAAACATAATCTCCTTCCTGATAATGTCTCAGCAAAGGTGCAGCAAATTCCAGAAGTTATATCCCAAGCTACTTAACTCATCTGGAGATGATACTTACATATTTGAAAAGCTTAGAAAATCCTCTACAACTTTCATATACAACGTTTTCCCAGATTCTGTCTTTAACTTGGCTGAAAATGGGAAATACCAGATCTTCCCAGATTTTGGAAACAGAACAGAGACATCCAATTGTAAATATTATACCTCGGGTTCTACTTATCCAAATGAGTTCCAGCTTATACCGTTGGAAAGCTTAGCAAATTGTCTACAATTTTTCTATAGATCACTTTTCCAAATTCTATAGCTATATTTGTCTATAACAATAGGCAACCAAAACTGGTCCAGATTCTTGACAGCACTTCTAGATGATCTTGTGATTTTTGTAACTTCCAAACCATAATAGCTATGAGGGTGATTCTTACGGTCAGAGAAAGATCTTGAAGTCTAGTTGTTCCCAGAAAAAGTTGACAAACTTTGCACAATCAGAACTTGAGATACACCATGATTATTGCAGACTGCTCCAGAAATCAGCAAAGGATAGAAACAGGATATAACCAAACCCAACTACTTATTTCACTAATCCTTATACCTTAGACCTATAAACTAATGAAATTGTTAAGAAACTCACAAGATCATTACACTCATTACAAAGATCCAAATCAAGCATAAGCATAATGACAAACGAACTAAGCATTAAAGGTCCACACTTCACTCAATTTGAGATACTATCGTTCTGTTCATCTTAAGGGTTGAGATCCTAAAAATTATATTTCAAAGACGCAAGAAGGTGGTAAGAAAAGGTTCTAATAGCATACCAAATCAAGGAGTGAAGGTGAGAATAAGTACTTTTAAAATAAGCAACAAGATAGAGACAAATAGCAAGGATAGGGATAGTATGGATGAAAATACCAAGGTTTACAGAGCAAGGATTTTATGACAATTCCAAAACATTAAGACGTCCAATTTTTAACTAGGCTTGCATCCTACAGTCAGCATTGCTTTAATACCACTTTGTAATACCGGATTTTAAGGACAAAACCAGATATACACCATATGTGAGTCTTAGAAGTCAAATCTCACATAGAGCTACAAATGAGGTGTAATATCAAAGAACAATGCATAGATATAACGAACTTAGTATAAAAGGGATAACCTTTGATAGCAAATAGCGGATAGACAACTCCAACTTCGGGTATTAACTTCCCTCTACAGGATCCAACTGACTAGTTGATCACAAGACTAAAACATCTCCTGAAGTTTGGGGAAAATAGCAAGAGTGAGTCCATGTCGAACTCCACAAGTATAGCAACTAGATTGTATAGATCCCACAATCTCATGATCAATGTGACATAAATAATGTAAAGCATTAAATAAAAAATAATGGGCATATTTAACACACAAGAATCATCATCGTCGATGCAAGAATCCCCAAGGCCGCTCTTGATCGTGAGCACGGCTAGTATACCAGTTTTTAACACTCTGCAGAGGTTGCACATCTTTACCCATGAGTCATGATTTACCCTTTCGCCCGAGGCCCGTCGACCTCTTAACCCACTACCAAGGAAGGTCGGCAGGGATCACTATGAAGCCTTTCAAAAGTTCATCTAACATGTTAAGGCCACAAGGTTTCCTTCACGAGCAGATATAGATACCCCCCTTCTGAATGGCACAATGACGCGCAGCCTATACACATAAGGACAGGGGCTCGCACTATACCCATGTCGGTTCAGCCCCTCTAGCGCCCTTTCGGGTAACCGCTAACAAGCTAGAAAAGGTCTTCATACTGAGCTAAAGCCAGAGCCATTATAGCCCTCATGGTTGCACTGTTGTCCCATTTATCACTTACAGATAAATCATCAAGTGGCTAAAAAGTCATTTTTATCATTTATTACTTAACATTAATCTGGTCACACGATCATGGTCACAGAATTAAAACCCAAATGCTATACTTGCCTTAATCCATTTGCTCTTGCTGATCCTGTTGGTTCTGCTAGTCTTTACTTATTGTCCAAGCTCTAATCTTGATCACCCAAAACTGCTCTCCGTCTAAACTCGATCATCGATCACACAAACAATCGAAGACATACACGAAGCAAACAAGGCTACAATTAGAACAGTACACCAATCATATAAAAACAGTATGGAAAGTTTATAAAATGATTCTACACATCGCTACGATTTCATGGACGTAAGGATCATGAAAATCGGAGCAAAAACGAAGAAGTTATGAGTTTTCTATGATTTTATGTAGAAAAGAAATTAATTAATTAATGTCACGAAATTAGAAAGTTTGAAACTGAGTAAACAATATTTCTAACATGTAGTGCTCGTGATTACGAATCTAACACAATTTGAATGGATTAAATCGGATTTAGAACGAAGATTTTATGAGCTAAACAAATCTGGTGGCAATTTTGTAATTACTGAAAAAGTATTTTGATTTAACCCGGGAGCTTTTACGTTTTCAACACAGCAAAGCGTATTCTGCGAAAGGTGCCAGGGACCGCGGGTTCCAATCCCAAAAACTCCAAGGACTCTTTAGCAAGAGTGCCAGGCGAAGGGGTATGTCAAGTTCTCGGCCGTTGATCTTGAATCGAACGGTCTGGATTAGAAACTGGGGAGGGAGAGAGGGGTGCCCCGGCCGGAACAGTACCAACGCGGCGGCGCCATGGCTGGGGCTCGCCGGAGCTTTGCCAGAAAGTGTTTCCGGCCTCAGTTTTCGACTGGATTAGCACAGGGAGATAGGGAAGCTTCGTGCGAACTTACCTAGGGCACCCAAATGAGCCGGAAGACCCTGGGGAAGATCGGTGGCGCGAGGTGGCGGATCGAGGCTCTCTGCGAAGTTCGGCGAGCATTAGCTTGACACAGAACGTGAGAGAGAAAGATAGAAAGGGCTCAGTGGCATCGTTACCCAAACACGAACCTCGGCAAGGGGTCGAATTCGACGGCACGACCGCGGATAGGGCGCTCCACGGCGGCGGCTTCCTATTTTTTTTAGCAAGATCCGAAATCGGCAACAGAAGGGCTAGGACTTCCCAGGCGTGCGTCTAAGCGGAAAGGGAGGCGCGAGGAAGATTGCGAAGCTATATAGGGTGCTGGCTAACTGATTTGGCAAGCAAATCCCAAAGAAAACGGAATTGGGCGCGATCTCCCTGCTGGAAGGAGTCCGGCCTCCACACGGCGTAGGGTGGAAGACGCGGCTGACAGCTGGGCCCCATCAGTCGGTGAGAGAAAAGGGTTGGGCCCAGTCGTCATACACAGAGAAAGAAGGGGAAAGGGAGAGGATGCGGGGCTGGGCTAAGCTGCTGCGAGTTGGGCCAAGAGAGGGGAAGTGGGCCGAGGGGAGAGGGTTTGGGGCCTGGGGCCGAAATAGAGAGAGGAGAGCTGGGCCTTCGCGCCAAAAGTAGTGGGGAAGTTTTCCCTTTTCTTTTCTTTTCTTTTGTTTTCTTTTTGGATTATTTTGTCTAAAGCCTATTTCAAAACAAATTTTGAAAACCATCTTAAAATCAGTTTGAATCATTTTGTATTTTGGGATCAAATCACTCAGTACAACAAAATAAATTCTCCAGCATGAGTGCACATCCATGTTGCTAAATTCTATGATAGATTTTATTTAAATGAAAAATATTATTTTTCTATGTTTTATGAGCACAAAAATTTCCAAATTAAATCAATTTAGTTTCTTTTCAAACGGAAAAAATTTTAGGGTCTTACAATAAATTTTAGCTAATCTTAGGAACATGTGTTTAAAATCCAAGACGGGTTTTGGCCAAACCTGGTCAAATGAGAAACTAAATTACTTAAAATTAAAAACATTTGAATACCAAGTTGTTAGAGATCATCAAGATCCAAACTTTTTATATAGACCATATTTCCATTTGAGAAAGCTTAAGTAAACAATACTCACTAAATCTTGAATCTCACATAAACTATATCAAAAGATCTACATTTGATACATTATCCATTTTTTCATTTGGATAAATTTTAGCCAATCCTAGGCACATGTGTTTAAAATCCTAGACGGGTTTTGGTCGAACTTGGTCAAATAAAAAAATAAATTTATTAAGGTGAAAAACATTTGAATACCAAGTTGTTATAGATCATCAAGATCCAAACTTTTTATATAGACCATTTTTCTATTTGAGAAAGTTTAAGTAAACAATACTCACTAAATCTTGAATCTCACATAAACTATATGAAACGATATGTGAGAATTGAGGATTTTCAACTACACCTTCCCAACACTTTGTCAAAAGCAAAAATGGTCTGTATATTAAATGTAAATCTTGAAGAGTGCAGCAATATTGGTATTCATGACGTTTGTAGTCTAGACGATCTAGGTTTCCGAAAACCGGTTCGTGGCTATGAATTTTTCAAAATTTAAAATTCAAAATTGAGTGCTTCAAACTTGGTCAAATGACCCATTTATGACTTCAAATGAAACAATTTTGAATACAAAGTTGTCACAGATCATCAAGATGTACATTTCATACATTATCCATTTTACCATTTGGATAAATTTTAGCCACTCCTAGGCACATGTGTTTAAAATCCGAGACACGTTTTGGTCAAACTTTGTCAAATGACAAACTAAATTACCTAAAATGAAAAATATTTGAATACCAAGTTGTTTGAGATCATCAAGAACCAAACTTTTTATATAGACCATTTTTCCATTTGAGAAAGTTTAAGTAAACAATACTCACTAAATCTTGAATCTCACATAAACTATATGAAACTATATGTGAGAATTGCGGATTTTCAACTACACCTTCCCAACACTTTGTCAAATGCAAAAATGGTCTTTATATTAAATGTAGATCTTGATGAGTGGAGCAATATTGGTATTCATGAATTTTCTAGTCGAGACCATCTAGGGTTCCGAAAACCGGTGCGTGGCTATGAATTCTTTTAGAATTCAAAATGGAGTGCTTCAAACTTGGTCAAATGACCCATTTGATGACTTCAAATAGAAAAATTTTAAATACAAAGTTGCAAGAGATCATCAAGATCTACATTTGATACATTGTCCATTTTTCCATTTGGATAAATTTTAGCTAATCCTAGGCACATGTGTTTAAAATCCAAGCCAGGTTTTGGTCAAACTTGGTCAAATCACAAACTAAATTACTTAAAATAAAAAAGATTTAATACCAAGTTGTTAGAGATCATCAAGATCCAAACTTTTTATATAGACCATTTTCCATTTCAGAAAGTTTAAGTAAACAATACTCACTAAATCTTGAATCTCACATAAACTATATAAAACTGTATGTGAGAATTGTGGATTTTCAACTACACCTTCCCAACACTTTGTCAAATACAAAAATGTTCTGTATATTAAATGTAGAGCTTGATGAGTTGAACAATATTGGTATTCATGACTTTTCTAGTCAAGACCATCTAGTGTTCTGAAAACGGTGCGTAGCTATGAATTATTTTGAAATTCAAAATGGAGTGCTTCAAACTTGGTCAAATGACCCATTTGATGACTTCAAATGGAACAATTTTGAATACAAAGTTGTTAGAGATCATCAAGATCTAAATTTGATACAATGTCCATTTTTCCATTTGGATAAATTTTAGCTAATCCTAGGCACATGTGTTTAAAATCCAAGACGGGTTTTGGTTAAACTTGGTCAAATCACAAAATAAATTACTTAAAATGAAAAACATTTAATACCAAGTTGTTAGAGATCATCAAGATCCAAACATTTTATATAGACCATTTTCATTTCAGAAAGTTTAAGTAAACAATACTCACTAAATCTTGAATCTCACATAAACTATATGAAACTATATGTGAGAATTGTGGATTTTCAACTACACCTTCCCAACACTTTGTCAAATACAAAAATGGTCTGTATATTAAATGTAGAGCTTGATGAGTGGAACAATATTGGTATTCATGACTTTTCTAGTCAAGACAATCTAGTGTTCTGAATGCGTAGCTCTGAATTCTTTTGAAATTCAAAATTGAGTGCTTCAAACTTGGTCAAATGACCCATTTGATGACTTCAAATGAAACAATTTTGAATACAAAGTTGCTAGAGATCTTCAATATATACATCCAAGACGGGTTTTGGTCAAACTTTGTCAAATGACAAACTAAATTACTTAAAATGAAAAACATATGAATACCAAATTGATAGAGATCATCAAGATCCAAAATTTTTATATTGTCCATTTTTCCATTTGATAAAGTTTAAGTATACAATGATCACAAAATCTTGAATCTCACATAAACTATATGAAACTATATGTGAGAATTGCGGATTTTCAACTACACCTTCCCAACACATTGTCAAATGCAAAAATGGTCTTTATATTAAATTAAAGATCTTGATGAGTGGAGCAATATTGGTATTCATGAATTTTCTAGTCAATACCATCTAGGGTTCTGAAAACCGGTGCGTGGCTATGAATTCTTTCAGAATTCAAAATGGAGTGCTTCAAACTTGGTCAAATGACCCATTTCATGACTTCAAATGGAACAATTTTGAATACAAAGTTGCTAGAGATCATCAAGATCTACATTTGATACATTGTCCATTTTTCCATTTGGATAAATTTTAGCTAATCCTAGGCACATGTGTTTAAAATCCAAGACGGGTTTTTGTCAAACTTGGTCAAATCACAAACTAAATTACTTAGAATGAAAACATTTAATACCAAGTTGTTAGAGATCATCAAGATCCAAACTTTTTATATAGACCATTTTCCATTTCAGAAAGAATAAGTAAACAATACTCACCAAATCTTGAATCTCACATAAACTATATGAAACTATATGTGAGAATTGTGGATTTTCAACTACACCTTCCCAATACTTTGTCAAATACAAAAATGTTCTGTATATATTAAATGTAGAGCTTGATGAGTTGAACAATATTGGTATTCATGACTTTTCTAGTCAAGACCATCTAGTGTTCTGAAAACGGTGCGTAGCTATGAATTATTTTGAAATTCAAAATGGAGTGCTTCAAACTTGGTCAAATGACCCATTTGATGACTTCAAATGGAAGAATTTTGAATACAAAGTTGTTAGAGATCATCAAGATCTAAATTTGATACATTGTCCATTTTTCCATTTGGATATATTTTAGCTAATCCTAGGCACATGTGTTTAAAATCCAAGACGGGTTTTGGTTAAACTTGGTCAAATCACAAAATAAATTACTTAAAATGAAAAACATTTAATACCAAGTTATTAGAGATCATCAAGATCCAAACATTTTATATAGACCATTTTCATTTCAGAAAGTTTAAGTAAACAATACTCACTAAATCTTGAATCTCACATAAACTATATGAAACTATATGTGAGAATTGTGGATTTTCAACTACACCTTCCCAACACTTTGTCAAATACAAAAATGGTCTGTATATTAAATGTAGAGCTTGATGAGTGGAACAATATTGGTATTCAGGACTTTTCTAGTCAAGACCATCTAGTGTTCTAAAAACAGTGCGTAGCTATGAATTCTTTTGAAATTCAAAATTGAGTGCTTCAAACTTGGTCAAATGACCCATTTGATGACTTCAAATGAAACAATTTTGAATACGAAGTTGTTAGAGATCTTCAATATATACATCCAAGACGGGTTTTGGTCAAACTTTGTCAAATGACTAACTAAATTACTTAAAATGAAAAACATATGAATACCAAATTGATAGAGATCATCAAGATCCAAAATTTTTATATTGACCATTTTTCCATTTGATAAAGTATAAGTATGCAATACTCACAAAATCTTGAATCTCACATAAACTATATGAAACTATATGTGAGAATTGCGGATTTTCAACTACATCTTCCCAACACTTTGTCAAATGCAAAAATGGTCTTTATATTAAATGTAGAGCTTGATGAGTTGAACAATATTGGTATTCATGACTTTTCTAGTCGAGACCATCTAGTGTTCTGAAAACGGTGCGTAGCTATGAATTATTTTGAAATTCAAAATGGAGTGCTTCAAACTTGGTCAAATGACCCATTTGATGACTTCAAATGGAAGAATTTTGAATACAAAGTTGTTAGAGATCATCAAGATCTAAATTTGATACATTGTCCATTTTTCCATTTGGATATATTTTAGCTAATCCTAGGCACATGTGTTTAAAATCCAAGACGGGTTTTGGTTAAACTTGGTCAAATCACAAAATAAATTACTTAAAATGAAAAACATTTAATACCAACTTGTTAGAGATCATCAAGATCCAAACTTTTTATATAGACCATTTTCATTTCAGAAAGAATAAGTAAACAATACTCACCAAATCTTGAATCTCACATAAACTATATGAAACTATATATGAGAATTGTGGATTTTCAACTACACCTTCCCAACACTTTGTCAAATACAAAAATAGTCTGTATATTAAATGTAGAGCTTGATGAGTGGAACAATATTGGTATTCATGACTTTTCTAGTCAAGACCATCTAGTGTTCTGAAAACGGTGCGTAGCTATGAATTCTTTTGAAATTCAAAATTGAGTTCTTCAAACTTGGTCAAATGACCCATTTGATGACTTCAAGTGAAACAATTTTGAATACAAAGTTGTTAGAGATCTTCAATATATACATCCAAGACGGGTTTTGGTCAAACGTTGTCAAATGACAAACTAAATTACTTAAAATGAAAAACATTTGAATACCAAATTGATAGAGATCATCAAGATCTAAAATTTTTATATTGACCATTTTTCCATTTGAGAAAGTTTAAGTATACAATACTCACAAAATCTTGAATCTCACATAAACTATATGAAACTATATGTGAGAATTGCGAATTTTCAACTACACCTTCCCAACACTTTGTCAAATGCAAAAATGGTATTTATATTAAATGTAGATCTTGATGAGTGGAGCAATATTTTTATTCATGAATTTTCTAGTCGAGACCATCTAGGGTTCCGAAAACCGGTGCGTGGCTATGAATTCTTTCAGAATTCAAAATGGAGTGCTTCAAACTTGGTCAAATGATCCATTTGATGACTTCAAATGGAACAATTTTGAATACAAAGTCGCTAGAGATCATCAAGATCTACATTTGATACATTGTCCATTTTTCCATTTGGATAAATTTTAGCTAATCCTAGGCACATGTGTTTAAAATCCAAGACGGGTTTTGGTCAAACTTGGTCAAATCACAAACTAAATTACTTAAAATGAAAAACATTTAATACCAAGTTGTAAGAGATCAGCAAGATCCAAACTTTTTATATAGACCATTTTCCATTTCAAAAAGTTTAAGTAAACAATACTCACTAAATCTTGAATCTCACATAAACTATATGAAACTATATGTGAGAATTGTGGATTTTCAACTACACCTTCCCAACATTTTGTCAAATACAAAAATGGTCTATATATTAAATGTAGAGCTTGATGAGTGGAACAATATTGGTATTCATCACTTTTCTAGTCAAGACCATCTAGTGTTCTGAAAATGGTGTGTGGCAATGAAATCTTTTATAATTCAAAATTGAGTGCTTCAAACTTGGTCAAATGACCCATTTGATGAGTTCAAATGAAACAATTTTGAATAGAGATCATCAAGATCTACATTTTATACATTGTCCATTTTTCCATTTGGATAAATTTTAGCCACTCCTAGGCACATGTGTTTAAAATCCAAGACGGGTTTTAGTCAAACTTGGTCAAATGAAAAACTAAATCACTTAAAATGAAAAACATATGAATACCAAATTGATAGAGATCATCAAGATCCAAACTTATTATATAGACCATTTTCCATTTGAGAAAGTTTAAGTAAACAATGCTCACTAAATCTTGAGTCTCAAATAAACTATATGAAACTATACGTGAGAATTGTGGATTTTCATCTACACCTTCTCAACACTTTGTCAAATACAAAAATGGTCTGTATATTAAATGTAGATCTTGATGAGTGGAGCAATATTGGTATTCATGACTTTTCTAGTCGTGACCATCTAGGGTTTCAAAAACCGGTTCGTGGCTATGAATTCTTTCAAAATTCAAAATTGAGTGCTTCAAAGTTGGTCAAATGACCCATTTATTTATCACTTCAATTGAAACAATTTCGAATACAAAGTTGTTAGAGATCTTCAATATCTACATTTGAAACAATGTCCTTTTTCCATTTGGAAAAATTTTAGCCACTCCTGGGCACGTGTATCTAAAATCCAAGACGGGTTTAGTCAAACATGGTCAAATGACAAACTAAATTACATAAAATGAAAAACATTTGAATACCAAATTGATAGAGATCATCAAGATCCAAACATTTTATATAGACCATTTCTCCATTTTAGAAAGTTTAAGTATACAATATTCACTAAATCTTGAATCCCACATAAACTAAATGAAACTATATGTGAGAATTGCGGATTTTCAACTACACCTTCCCAACACTTTGTCAAATGCAAAAATGGTCTGTATATTAAATGTAGATCTTGGTAAGTGGAGCAATATTGGTATTCTTGACTTTTCTTGTCGAGACCATCTAGGGTTGCGAAAACCGGTGCCTGGCTATGAATTCTTTCAAAATTCAAAGTTGAGTGCTTCAAACTTGGTCAAATGACCCATTTGATGACTTCAAATGAAACAATTTTGAATACAAAGTTGTTAGAGATCATCAAGATCCACATTTGATACATTGTCCATTTTTCTATTTGGATAAATTTTAGCCAATCCTAGGCACATGTGTTCAAAATTCGAGACAGTTTTTGGTCAAACTTGGTCAAATGACAAACTAAATTACTTAAAATGAAAAACATATGAATACAAAGTTGATAGAGATCATCAAGATCCAAACATTTTATATAGACCAATTTTCCATTTGAGAAAGTTTAAGTATACATTACTCACAAAATCTTGAATCTCACATAAACTATATGAAACTATATGTGAGAATTGCGGATTTTTATCTACACCATCCCAACACTTTGTCAAATGCAAAAATGGTCTGTATATTAAATGTAGATCTTGATGAGTGGAGCAAAATTGGTATTCATGAATTTTCTAGTCGAGACCATCTAGGGTTCCAAAAACCGGTGCGTGGCTATGAATTCTTTCAAAATTTAAAAATTGAGTGCTTCAAACTTGGTCAATTGACACAACTGATGACTTCAAATAAACAATTTTGAATACAAAGTTGTTAGAGATCATCAACATCTACATTTGATAGATTGTCCATTTTTCCACTTGTGTTTAAAATGCAAGACGGGTTTTGGTCAAACTTGGTCAAATGACAAACTAAATTACTTAAAATGAAAAACATTTGAATACCAAGTTGTTAGAGATCATCAAGATCCAAACTTTTTATATAGACCATTTTTCCATTTGAGAAAGTTTAAGTAAACAATACTCACTAAATCTTGAATCTCATATAAACTATATGAAACTATATGTGAGAATTGTGGATTTTCAACTACACCTTTCCAACATTTTGTCAAATACAAAAATGGTCTGTATATTAAATGTGGAGCTTGATGAGTGGAACAATATTGGTATTCATGACTTTTCTAGTCAAGATCATCTAGTATTCTGAAAACGGTGCGTAGCTATGAATTCTTTTGAAATTCAAAATTGAGTGCTTCAAAGTTGGTCAAATGACCCATTTGATGACTTCAAATGAAACAATTTTGAATACAAAGTTGTTAGAGATCTTCAATATATACATCCAAGACGGGTTTTGGTCAAACTTTGTCAAATGACAAACTAAATTACTTAAAATGAAAAACATATGAATACCAAATTGATAGAGATCATGAAGATCCAAAATTTTTATATTGAAAATTTTTCCATTTGAGATAGTTTAAGTATACAATACTCACAAAATCTTGAATCTCACATAAACTATATGAAACTATATGTGAGAATTGCGGATTTTCAACTACACCTTCCCAACACTTTGTCAAATGCAAAAATGGTCTTTATATTAAATGTAGATCTTGATGAGTGGAGCAATATTGGTATTCATGAATTTTCTAGTCGAGACCATCTAGGGTTCCGAAAACCGGTGCGTGGCTATGAATTCTTTCAGAATTCAAAATGGAGTGCTTCAAACTTGGTTAAATGACCCATTTGATGACTTCAAATAAAACAATTTTGAATACAAAGTTGCTAGAGATCATCAAGATCTACATTTGATACATTGTTCATTTTTCCATTTGGATAAATTTTAGCTAATCCAAGGCACATGTGTTTAAAATCCAAGACGGGTTTTGGTCAAACTTGGTCAAATCACAAACTAAATTATTTAAAATGAAAAACATTTAATACCACGTTGTTAGAGATCATCAAGATCCAAACTTTTTATATAGACCATTTTCCATTTGAGAAAGTTTAAGTAAACAATACTCACTAAATCTTGAATCTCACATAAACTATATGAAACTATATGTGAGAATTGTGGATTTTCAACTACACCTTCCCAACACTTTGTCAAATACAAAAATGGTCTCTATATTAAATGTAGATCTTGATGAGTGGAATAATATTGGTATTCATGAATTTTCTAGTCAAGACCATCTAGGAAAACCTGTGTGTGGCTATGAATTCTTTCAAAATTCAAAATTGAGTGCCTCAAACTTCGTCTGATGACCCATTTGATGACTTCAAATGAAACAATTTTGAATACAAAGTTGTTAGAGATCTTCAATATCTACATTTGATACATTGTCCATTTTTCCATTTGGAAAAATTTTAGCCACTCCTAGGCACATGTGTTTAAAATCCAAGACGAGTTTTGGTCGAACTTGGTCAAATGACAAACTAAATTACTTAAAATGAAAAACATATGAATACCAAATTGATATAGATCATCAAGATCCAAACTTTTTATATAGATCATTTTCCATTTGAGAAAGTTTAAGTATACAATACTCACAAAATCTTGAATCTCACATAAACTATATGAAACTATATGTGAGAATAGCAGATTTTCAACCACACCTTCCCAACACTTTGTCAAATGCAAAAATGGTCTGTATATTAAATGTAGATCTTGATGAGTGGAGCAATATTGGTATTCATGAATTTTCAAGTCGAGACCATCTAGGGTTCCGAAAACCGGTGCGTGGCTATGAATTCTTTCAAAATTCAAAATGGAGTGCTTCAAACTTGGTCAAATGGCCCATTTGATGACTTCAAATGAAACAATTTTGAATACAAAGTTATTAGAGATCATCAAGATCTACATTTGATACATTGTCCATTTTTCCATTAGGATAAATTTTAGGTAATCCTGGCACATGTGTTTAAAATCTAAGACGGGTTTTGGTCAAACTTGGTCAAATGACAAACTAAATTACTTAAAATGAAAAACATTTGAACACCAAGTTGTTAGAGATCATCAAGATCCAAACTTTTTATATAGACCATTTTTCCATTTGAGAAAGTTTAAGTAAACAATACTCACGAAATCTTGAATCTCATATAAACTATATGAAACTATATGTGAGAATTGTGGATTTTCAACTACACCTTGCCAACATTTTGTCAAATACAAAAATGGTCTGTATATTAAATGTAGAGCTTGATGAGTGGAACAATATTGGTATTCATGACTTTTCTAGTCAAGACCATCTAGTGTTCTGAAAACGGTGCGTAGCTATGAATTGTTTTGAAATTCAAAATTGAGTGCTTCAAACTTGGTCAAATGACCCATTTGATAACTTCAAATGAAACAATTTTGAATACAAAGTTGTTAGAGATCTTCAATATATACATCCAAGACGGGTTTTGGTCAAACTTGGTCAAATGACAAACTAAATTACTTAAAATGAAAAGAATATGAATACCAAATTGATAGAGATCATCAAGATCCAAACTTTTTATATAGACCATTTTTCTATTTGAGAAAGTTTAAGTATACAATACTCACAAAATCTTGAATCTCACATAAACTATATGAAACTATATGTGAGAATTGCGGATTTTCAACTACACCTTCCCACCACTTTGTCAAATGCAAAAATGGTCTGTATATTAAATGTAGATCTTGATGAGTGGAGCAATATTGGTATTCATGAATTTTCAAGTCGAGACCATCTAGGGTTCCGAAAACCGGTGCGTGGCTATGAATTCTTTCAAAATTCAAAATGGAGTACTTCAAACTTGGTCAAATGGCCCATTTGATGACTTCAAATGAAACACTTTTGAATACAAAGTTATTAGAGATCATCAAGATCTACATTTGATACATTGTCCATTTTTCCATTAGGATAAATTTTAGGTAATCCTGGCACATGTGTTTAAAATCTAAGACGGGTTTTGGTCAAACTTGGTCAAATGACAAACTAAATTACTTAAAATGAAAAACATTTGAATACCAAGTTGTTAGAGATCATCAAGATCCAAACTTTTTATATAGACCATTTTTCCATTTGAGAAAGTTTAAGTAAACAATACTCACTAAATCTTGAATCTCATATAAACTATATGAAACTATATGTGAGAATTGTGGATTTTCAACTACACCTTCCCAACATTTTGTCAAATACAAAAATGGTGTGTATATTAAATGTAGAGCTTGATGAGTGGAACAATATTGTATTCATGACTTTTCTAGTCAAGACCATCTAGTGTTCTGAAAATGGTGTGTAGCTATGAATTCTTTTGAAATTCAAAATTGAGTGCTTCAAACTTGGTCAAATGACCCATTGATAACTTCAAGTGAAACAATTTTGAATACAAAGTTGTCAGAGATCTTCAATATATACATCCAAGACGGGTTTTGGTCAAACTTGGTCAAATGACAAACTAAATTACTTAAAATGAAAAACATATGAATACCAAATTGATAGAGATCATCAAGATCCAAACTTTTTATATAGACCATTTTTCCATTTGAGAAAGTTTAAGTATACAATACTCACAAAATCTTGAATCTCACATAAACTATATGAAACTATATGTGAGAATTGCGGATTTTCAACTACACCTTCCCAACACTTTGTCAAATGCAAAAATGGTCTTTATATTAAATGTAGATCTTGATGAGTGGAGCAATATTGGTATTCCTGAATTTTCTAGTCGGGACCATCTAGGGTTCCGAAAACCGGTGCGTGGATATGAATTCTTTCAAAATTCAAAATGGAGTGCTTCAAACTTGGTCAAATGACCCATTTGATGACTTCAAATGAAACAATTTTGAATACAAAGTTGCTAGAGATCATCAAGATCTACATTTGATACATTGTCCATTTTTCCATTTGGATAAATTTTAGCTAATCCTAGGCACATGTGTTTAAAATCCAAGACGGGTTTTGGTCAAACTTGGTCAAATCACAAACTAAATTACTTAAAATGAAAAACATTTAATACCACGTTGTTAGAGATCATCAAGATCCAAACTTTTTATATAGACCATTTTTCCATTTGAGAAAGTTTAAGTAAACAATACTCACTAAATCTTGAATCTCACATAAACTATATGGAACTATATGTGAGAATTGTGGATTTTCAACTACACCTTCCCAACACTTTGTCAAATATAAAAATGGTCTGTATATTAAATGTAGATCTTGATGAGTGGAGCAAAATTGGTATTCATGAATTTTCTAGTCGAGACCATCTGGGGTTCCAAAAACCGGTGCGTGGCTATGAATTCATTCAAAATTCAAAAATTGAGTGCTTCAAACTTGGTCAAATGACACAACTGATGACTTCAAATAAACAATTTTGAATACAAAGTTGTTAGAGATCATCAACATCTATATTTGATAGATTGTCCATTTTTCCACATGTGTTTAAAATGCAAGACGGGTTTTGGTCAAACTTGGTCAAATGACAAACTAAATTACTTAAAATAAAAAACATTTGAATACCAAGTTGTTAGAGATCATCAAGATCCAAACTTTTTATATAGACCATTTTTCCATTTGAGAAAGTTTAAGTAAACAATACTCACTAAATCTTGAATCTCATATAAACTATATGAAACTATATGTGAGAATTGTGGATTTTCAACTACACCTTCCCAACATTTTGTCAAATACAAAAATGGTCTGTATATTAAATGTAGAGCTTGATGAGTGGAACAATATTGGTATTCATGACTTTTCTAGTCAAGACCATCTAGTGTTCTGAAAATGGTGCGTAGCTATGAATTCCTTTGAAATTGAAAATTGAGTGCTTCAAACTTGGTCAAATGACCCATTTGATAACTTCAAGTGAAACAATTTTGAATACAAAGTTGTCAGAGATCTTCAATATATACATCCAAGATGGGTTTTGGTCAAACTTGGTCAAATGACAAACTAAATTACTTAAAATGAAAAACATATGAATACCAAATTGATAGAGATCATCAAGATCCAAACTTTTTATATAGACCATTTTTCCATTTGAGAAAGTTTAAGTATACAATACTCACAAAATCTTGAATCTCACATAAACTATATGAAACTATATGTGAGAATTGCGGATTTTCAACTACACCTTCCCAACACTTTGTCAAATGCAAAAATGGTCTTTATATTAAATGTAGATCTTGATGAGTGGAGCAATATTGGTATTCATGAATTTTCTAGTCGAGACCATCTATGGTTCCGAAAACCGGTGCGTGGATATGAATTCTTTCAAAATTCAAAATGGAGTGCTTCAAACTTGGTCAAATGACCCATTTGATGACTTCAAATGAAACAATTTTGAATACAAAGTTGCTAGAGATCATCAAGATCTACATTTGATACATTGTCCATTTTTCCATTTGGATAAATTTTAGCTAATCCTAGGCACATGTGTTTAAAATCCAAGACGGGTTTTGGTCAAACTTGGTCAAATCACAAACTAAATTACTTAAAATGAAAAACATTTAATACCACGTTGTTAGAGATCATCAAGATCCAAACTTTTTATATAGACCATTTTTCCATTTGAGAAAGTTTAAGTAAACAATACTCACTAAATCTTGAATCTCACATAAACTATATGAAACTATATGTGAGAATTGTGGATTTTCAACTACACCTTCCCAACACTTTGTCAAATATAAAAATGGTCTGTATATTAAATGTAGATCTTGATGAGTGGAGCAAAATTGGTATTCATGAATTTTCTAGTCGAGACCATCTAGGGTTCCAAAAACCGGTGCGTGGCTATGAATTCATTCAAAATTCAAAAATTGAGTGCTTCAAACTTGGTCAAATGACACAACTGATGACTTCAAATAAACAATTTTAAATACAAAGTTGTTAGAGATCATCAACATCTATATTTGATAGATTGTCCATTTTTCCACATGTGTTTAAAATGCAAGACGGCTTTTGGTCAAACTTGGTCAAATGACAAACTAAATTACTTAAAATGAAAAACATTTGAATACCAAGTTGTTAGAGATCATCAAGATCCACACTTTTTATATATGCCATTTTTCCATTTGAGAAAGTTTAAGTAAACAATACTCACTAAATCTTGAATCTCATATAAACTATATGAAACTATATGTGCGAATTGTGGATTTTCAACTACACCTTCCCAACATTTTGTCAAATACAAAAATGGTCTGTATATTAAATGTAGAGCTTGATGAGTGGAACAATATTTGTATTCATGACTTTTCTAGTCAAGACCATCTAGTGTTCTGAAAACGGTGCGTAGCTATGAATTGTTTTGAAATTCAAAATTGAGTGCTTCAAACTTGGTCAAATGACCCATTTGATAACTTCAAATGAAACAAATTTGAATACAAAGTTGTTAGAGATCTTCAATATATACATCCAACACGGGTTTTGGTCAAACTTGGTCAAATGACAAACTAAATTACTTAAAATGAAAAGCATATGAATACCAAATTGATAGAGATCATCAAGATCCAAACTTTTTATATAGACCATTTATCTATTTGAGAAAGTTTAAGTATACAAAACTCACAAAATCTTGAATCTCACATAAACTATATGAAACTATATGTGAGAATTGCGGATTTTCAACTACACCTTCCCAACACTTTGTCAAATGCAAAAATGGTCTGTATATTAAATGTAGATCTTGATGAGTGGAGCAATATTGGTATTCATGAATTTTCAAGTCTAGGCCATATAGGGTTCCGAAAACCGGTGCGTGGCTATGAATTCTTTCAAAATTCAAAATGGAGTGCTTCAAACTTGGTCAAATGGCCCATTTGATGACTTCAATGAAACAATTTTGAATACAAAGTTATTAGAGATCATCAAGATCTACATTTGATACATTGTCCATTTTTCCATTAGGATAAATTTTAGGTAATCCTGGCACATGTGTTTAAAATCTAAGACGGGTTTTGGTCAAACTTGGTCAAATGACAAACTAAATTACTTAAAATGAAAAACATTTGAATACCAAGTTGTTAGAGATCATCAAGATCCAAACTTTTTATATAGACCATTTTTCCATTTGAGAAAGTTTAAGTAAACAATACTCACTAAATCTTGAATCTCATATAAACTATATGAAACTATATGTGAGAATTGTGGATTTTCAACTACACCTTCCCAACATTTTGTCAAATACAAAAATGGTCTGTATATTAAATGTAGAGCTTGATGAGTGGAACAATATTGGTATTCATGACTTTTCTAGTCAAGACCATCTAGTGTTCTGAAAACGGTGCGTAGCTATGAATTGTTTTGAAATTCAAAATTGAGTGCTTCAAACTTGGTCAAATGACCCATTTGATAACTTCAAATGAAACAATTTTGAATACAAAGTTGTCAGAGATCTTCAATATATACATCCAAGACGGGTTTTGGTCAAACTTGGTCAAATGACAAACTAAATTACTTAAAATGAAAAGCATATGAATACCAAATTGATAGAGATCATCAAGATCCAAACTTTTTATATAGACCATTTTTCTATTTGAGAAAGTTTAAGTATACAATACTCACAAAATCTTGAATCTCACATAAACTATATGAAACTATATGTGAGAATTGCGGATTTTCAACTACACCTTCCCAACACTTTGTCAAATGCAAAAATGGTCCTTATATTAAATGTAGATCTTGATGAGTGGAGCAATATTGGTATTCATGAATTTTCTAGTCGAGACCATCTAGGGTTCCGAAAACCGGTGCGTGGCTGTGAATTCTTTCAAAATTCAAAATGGAGTGCTTCAAACTTGGTCAAATGACCCATTTGATGACTTCAAATGAAACAATTTTGAATACAAAGTTGCTAGAGATCATCAAGATCTACATTTGATACATTGTCCATTTTTCCATTTGGATAAATTTTAGCTAATCCTAGGCACATGTGTTTAAAATCCAAGACGGGTTTTGGTCAAACTTGGTCAAATCACAAACTAAATTACCTAAAATGAAAAACATTTAATACCACGTTGTTAGAGATCATCAAGATCCAAACTTTTTATATAGACCATTTTTCCATTTGAGAAAGTTTAAGTAAACAATACTCACTAAATCTTGAATCTCACATAAACTATATGAAACTATATGTGAGAATTGTGGATTTTCAACTACACCTTCCCAACACTTTGTCAAATATAAAAATGGTCTGTATATTAAATGTAGATCTTGATGAGTGGAGCAAAATTGGTATTCATGAATTTTCTAGTCGAGACCATCTAGGGTTCCAAAAACCGGTGCGTGGCTATGAATTCATTCAAAATTCAAAAATTGAGTGCTTCAAACTTGGTCAAATGACACAACTGATGACTTCAAATAAACAATTTTAAATACAAAGTTGTTAGAGATCATCAACATCTATATTTGATAGATTGTCCATTTTTCCACATGTGTTTAAAATGCAAGACGGCTTTTGGTCAAACTTGGTCAAATGACAAACTAAATTACTTAAAATGAAAAACATTTGAATACCAAGTTGTTAGAGATCATCAAGATCCACACTTTTTATATATACCATTTTTCCATTTGAGAAAGTTTAAGTAAACAATACTCACTAAATCTTGAATCTCATATAAACTATATGAAACTATATGTGCGAATTGTGGATTTTCAACTACACCTTCCCAACATTTTGTCAAATACAAAAATGGTCTGTATATTAAATGTAGAGCTTGATGAGTGGAACAATATTTGTATTCATGACTTTTCTAGTCAAGACCATCTAGTGTTCTGAAAACGGTGCGTAGCTATGAATTGTTTTGAAATTCAAAATTGAGTGCTTCAAACTTGGTCAAATGACCCATTTGATAACTTCAAATGAAACAAATTTGAATACAAAGTTGTTAGAGATCTTCAATATATACATCCAACACGGGTTTTGGTCAAACTTGGTCAAATGACAAACTAAATTACTTAAAATGAAAAGCATATGAATACCAAATTGATAGAGATCATCAAGATCCAAACTTTTTATATAGACCATTTTTCTATTTGAGAAAGTTTAAGTATACAAAACTCACAAAATCTTGAATCTCACATAAACTATATGAAACTATATGTGAGAATTGCGGATTTTCAACTACACCTTCCCAACACTTTGTCAAATGCAAAAATGGTCTGTATATTAAATGTAGATCTTGATGAGTGGAGCAATATTGGTATTCATGAATTTTCAAGTCTAGGCCATATAGGGTTCCGAAAACCGGTGCGTGGCTATGAATTCTTTCAAAATTCAAAATGGAGTGCTTCAAACTTGGTCAAATGGCCCATTTGATGACTTCAATGAAACAATTTTGAATACAAAGTTATTAGAGATCATCAAGATCTACATTTGATACATTGTCCATTTTTCCATTAGGATAAATTTTAGGTAATCCTGGCACATGTGTTTAAAATCTAAGACGGGTTTTGGTCAAACTTGGTCAAATGACAAACTAAATTACTTAAAATGAAAAACATTTGAATACCAAGTTGTTAGAGATCATCAAGATCCAAACTTTTTATATAGACCATTTTTCCATTTGAGAAAGTTTAAGTAAACAATACTCACTAAATCTTGAATCTCATATAAACTATATGAAACTATATGTGAGAATTGTGGATTTTCAACTACACCTTCCCAACATTTTGTCAAATACAAAAATGGTCTGTATATTAAATGTAGAGCTTGATGAGTGGAACAATATTGGTATTCATGACTTTTCTAGTCAAGACCATCTAGTGTTCTGAAAACGGTGCGTAGCTATGAATTGTTTTGAAATTCAAAATTGAGTGCTTCAAACTTGGTCAAATGACCCATTTGATAACTTCAAATGAAACAATTTTGAATACAAAGTTGTCAGAGATCTTCAATATATACATCCAAGACGGGTTTTGGTCAAACTTGGTCAAATGACAAACTAAATTACTTAAAATGAAAAGCATATGAATACCAAATTGATAGAGATCATCAAGATCCAAACTTTTTATATAGACCATTTTTCTATTTGAGAAAGTTTAAGTATACAATACTCACAAAATCTTGAATCTCACATAAACTATATGAAACTATATGTGAGAATAGCGGATTTTCAACCACACCTTCCCAACACTTTGTCAAATGCAAAAATGGTCTGTATATTAAATGTAGATCTTGATGAGTGGAGCAATATTGGTATTCATGAATTTTCCAGTCGAGACCATCTATGGTTCCGAAAACCGGTGCGTGGCTATGAATTCTTTCAAAATTCAAAATGGAGTGCTTCAAACATGGTCAAATGGCCCATTTGATGACTTCAAATGAAACAATTTTGAATACAAAGTTATTAGAGATCATCAAGATCTACATTTGATACATTGTCCATTTTTCCATTAGGATAAATTTTAGGTAATCCTGGCACATGTGTTTAAAATCTAAGACGGGTTTTGGTCAAACTTGGTCAAATGACAAACTAAATTACTTAAAATGAAAAACATTTGAATACCAAGTTGTTAGAGATCATCAGGATCCAAACTTTTTATATAGACCATTTTTCCATTTGAGAAAGTTTAAGTAAACAATACTCACTAAATCTTGAATCTCACATAAACTATATGAAACTATATGTGAGAATTATGGATTTTCAACTACACCTTCCCAACACTTTGTCAAATGCAAAAATGGTCTGTATATTAAATGTAGATCTTGATGAGTGGAGCAATATTGGTATTCATGAATTTTCCAGTCGAGACCATCTATGGTTCCGAAAACCGGTGCGTGGCTATGAATTCTTTCAAAATTCAAAATGGAGTGCTTCAAACATGGTCAAATGGCCCATTTGATGACTTCAAATGAAACAATTTTGAATACAAAGTTATTAGAGATCATCAAGATCTACATTTGATACATTGTCCATTTTTCCATTAGGATAAATTTTAGGTAATCCTGGCACATGTGTTTAAAATCTAAGACGGGTTTTGGTCAAACTTGGTCAAATGACAAACTAAATTACTTAAAATGAAAAACATTTGAATACCAAGTTGTTAGAGATCATCAGGATCCAAACTTTTTATATAGACCATTTTTCCATTTGAGAAAGTTTAAGTAAACAATACTCACTAAATCTTGAATCTCACATAAACTATATGAAACTATATGTGAGAATTATGGATTTTCAACTACACCTTCCCAACACTTTGTCAAATACAAAAATGGTCTCTATGTTAAATGTAGATCTTGATGAGTGGAACAATATTGGTATTCATGACTTTTCTGGTCATGTCACACCCATATTTTAAGAACAAAATAGGATGCATAAAAGACTCATATGTGCCCCAGAAACAGTCGCACACATAAGTAGACAAATCTCAAATGTACCATTGCAGTGTTTATTACATAGCGGAACATAATAATTCACATAGTCTTATACAATAATGATAATAAGATTAAGCAACGCTCTCAACGGAAGCACCACACAGGGACACTGTTGACTGGTTGACTCCAAGTCTAATACTCATAACGTTAGTCCTCATTCCAATCATCATCCTTAGCATAACCTGGGGTGTTGGGAAATTGCAAGAGTGAGCACATATCATACTCAATAAGTATAACCTGGGGTTCATGAGGCCCAAAGAGCTAACACTGGTTTGACTGCATTTAGCTTTTAATAGTGGATAGCATGTTCATAATTAAATAGCAAATATCAAGGTAGCATAAATAATCCGATAATCACATGATCAAGTGTAAGCATAATTAATTCATAGCATAAACGAAAATCCAATGAACATAACAACTTAACAAGCTCATCATCATTGATGTAAGAACCCCCAAGGCCACTCTTAACCGTGAGCACGGCTAGTATACCAGTTTTTAACACTCCGCAAAGGTTGTACATCTTTACCCATGAGTCATGATTTACCCTTTCGCCCGAGGTAGCTAGTCTCTTAACCCCCTTCCCAGGGAGGTCGGCAGGAATCACTATGAAGCCTTTCAAAAGTTTGTCTAACATGTTAGGGCCGCAAGGTTTCCTTCGCGCGTAGATATAGATGCCCCCCTTCCGAATGGTACAATGACGCGCAGCCTATACACATAAGGACAGGGGCTCGCACTATACCCAAAACGGTTCAGCCCCTCTAGCGCCCTTTCGGGTAACCTATAACAAGCTAGACAAGGTCTTCATACTGGCCATCATGGTTGCACTGTTGTCCCGATGATCACTTCCAGACAAGATCTCATATAGTTGTTTGTCATACTTTAACGTTCATTGCATAGCTATTAATCATCTTACAAGATCATGGATTATATCAAGCACTAGCACAACTACACCAAATGCATATCGAGTAGGTAGCAAGGAATCCAGGTAGCAATCATCAATGATTTTGCTAAGGTCGACATGGTGAAAGCATGCATATGATATATATGTATTTATAAGTGAATTGGTAACAAGGATGATCCCAAGTTATACTTGCCTTGGTCAAAGCTCTCCGGAGCCTGCTGCTGGTCTTCAAAAGATTGACCTTGATCACCAACGTATCGCTCACCGTCTATAACCGATCATCAATCAACAACATGCATTCCAATGGATAATCATACACGAAGCAAACAAGCTATAATTAGAACAATACACCAAACAGTAGTAAAACAAATATAAAAGTTTAGCTGGGGTGTTGGGAACAAATATATACACGAAGCAAACGGTAGTCCTCATTCCAATCACCATCCTTAGCATAACCTAGGGTGTTGGGAAATTGCAAGAGTGAGCACATATCGTACTCAACAAGTATAACCAGGGGTTCATGAGGCCCAAATAGCTAACATTGGTTTGACTGCATTTAGCTTTTAATAGTGGATAGTGTTGTCACTTACTAACACCACTTGGATAGTAGGTTGTCATCCCCAACATGGTCCCAGAGTGTACAAAGGTATTTATGAATATGAAGGCTCTCTAGAAAATAATCTATTCTATCTACAAGCGCACAAATAAAATACCTCATTGTAGCATTTGACTAGGAAAAGTATTCCGGGTATCATTATTTATATTTTGCTTAAGAGAACGGTGAAAGTGAAAACAAGGGTAAAATCTATCAAGGCATAGACTAGAGATAAACTTGCAATAACATGATTACTAATGAGGAACTCGTCACACAGTCACTTGCTTTGGCAGGGGGTAAGCCATAAAATAAAGATAATAAAATATAAGCTCATGGGTAAATAACACAGCGATTAGAAATAGACTACTCCTCATATATGTAAGGTGACGTCGGATTAGCTAGAGAATGGATTCTGAGTATCTACTATCTACTAAGTCACAATCTACTTTAGTTCTCTACAAGATCATATATAGCACAAAAGACTCTTTATTCATGTATATGGAACATTGCTAAAGTAAATCAGAATATAGCAAGACTTACTCCGCAATACAAATTCTGCCTGTCCTATCAACGGAGGGTGGACTATATAAGAATCAACAAAGCTGTCGCCATCGTGAACTACCACATGACCCGGCCAATAGGATACATTTGTAGGTAAATGATATCTAAGCACCACGCCCATATATGATCTACCACTTAGCTCCCTCGAGTCAAGAGCTAAGCGCTTTGCAAACTTATACATAAACTCATTATCAATCATAACTATATCAAATATAGAACTAGAGCAAACTAAGAACATAATAAATAGAGACATAATGCAATTAGAATAAAGTAGTAGAGAAATATATGAAATAATACCAATCTTTATTGATGAAGTTCTGAAATCCAGAGCGCTAGGCTCTACTTCTCTAATTCTATCTAATCAATCCTATAGAACTTGAAGGAATTGGGAGTAGCTTGTTCTAATTCTCTGCAGGAGAGAAATACCTAAACCCTAACTTTGATGGCTTCCTATGATAATGACTTTCTCTCTTCCCCTGGGGTGGAGAGCCCTTGCTTATATAGCCCCCTCAGATGAATTTGGGCCGTCGGATCAAACCGACATTAATCGCATGGTTATTCTCGAAGATTAAAGGCGGTGGAGCATGATTCAGGAGACGGAGCCTGATTGGCTGCTGCAGGTGGGCGGGCGCCCTGCCACCGGACCCGTTCGGCCTCCCGTTCGTTCCCGTGGCTTCTGGACTGTAACACCCAAAATTTTGATTTCAATTAATAGGAATTAATTGGATTTATTTAAGTATTTTTGTGAGCATTTAAATTAGTGAATAAATAATTTTTGTTGAAATTAAAATTTATCATAAGGTTAGAGACATGCTTGTGCATACATGCTGGAATGTGTGTTTGGTTTTATCTTCAAAAATGATATTAAAATTCCCTTTTGAAAAAAGCCTTGGATTTGGATACCTTTAGTTTTATTCGGTTTAGATTTGGATGGTTTTTTGTTGGACTTGGTAGGGACTAAAGTGGCTAGTCTCTGCTTTGTCACAAACAAGCTAACCATCTTTTTGCTCTCACACTCATTAAGCATGTCCATCACTTCAGCATCTTGTTCTAGTAAAACCAAGCTATCTTTTTTCTTGTAGAATAGATAGTCGACAGCACTGTACCCATGATGTTCGATCAAATCAATAAGCTGTAGTAGCATATCTCATCTCTATCCATTTCTATCTGCACATGTTTCTCTCCTTCTGCTGCCCCATCACATTCAAGCTTTATCATCCAATTTTCCACCGCCATGGTTACACAATCCACAGTCTAAATACAATCTAGAAAAAATAGAAAAATAAGAATAAAGCATAGGATAATTCTCAAATGAGAAACAAGTATAACAAAATAATAATAATTAGACTGAAGTGCATATAGATCACTGTTTATGATAGGGCATGTAACAAAAGCATACTGAACTGCTGCTCGGAGTCTTCTATAAACTAAATGACCATATGCTGACTACTTTGCCTTTGCTTATGCGAGCGAATGACAACGGCAATTGCATAAGTTGCTGACAGACTGCTATCTGCTTACCTAATTGTCCAGGTCCAGTGCCTGAGCACATCCTGCTATCATAGTTTTGTAGAACTGCTCAGTTTTTAATGTGAGAACACGAATTGCGCTAAGCCATCTCCAATCTGCAAAACAGAATGGTAATCAAATATTGCTTATATGACTACAGTGAATCTCCCACACGATGATTCTCAAATGAAGCATATGATTATTCTTAAATGAGAAACAAGTATAACAAAATAATAACAATTAGACTAAAGTGCATATAGATCACTGTATCATGATAGGATATGTAACAAAAGCATACTGAATTGTTGTCCTCTACAAACTGAATGACTACAGTGAATCGCTATGTTGATTAATCGACAATACTCAATTCAATCACACGTAGTGCAGCATCAATTCTTTGGAAGCCTATTATTACAGCATGAGAGATTTGGAAACAAAGAAACAATCAATTCTTGAGAGGAACTTAGGCCTCTGGGTAGAGTATGCCAGATCAGACACGGAGGGAAGGGGCCTTCTGATGAAGAGAGATGTAAGGGAAACACTGAACACGATCAGATGGCATGTACTCAGATCCATAGTATGCATCTTCTGATAACAGTATGAAAAAAATGAGCGGCGTGCTCGGGTGGCGGCAAGACAGGGGAGGAGTGAGGAGCTGCAGGGCCGTGCCGACAATATCCAGGGCCTTGTTCAACACTCTAAAATTGGCCATACCAAAATAGAAAAATAGAATGACAATATTATATATGTGCTCAAATGTACGCCATGCCGACAATATTACCAAGTTGCAGCCCTGCAGCATCTATATATGGCAGTTCACCGGTTTGCAATTAAGCAAATACGTAGTACGCTGATCTCGTTCCAGGCCTAGTGGAAGATCGAGAGAGATGACAGAGGCCAGAGGTGCAGATTGGTTAGATGACTATTAGTTCAATTCAACGAGTTTGATCAGTGGATGGACACGCCAATGCTCAGTGGACCTATTGAGTTTGGTCAAGTTTCGTCTCGGGAAATCAAATAGACAGGAAAGTAGTATCGCAACAACAATTTCAGATACCTGATAAATTTGAGTCCCTGGCTGCACACCTTGGGCATGGCACTGGGAGCTGGAGGCACAGTGGGAAGGTGGGGGAGAACGAGTGGACATACCTGGTGGGTGCCTGTCGATGGAGAAGGGCCCGACGAAGACCTGGGCAGATGGCGCGCCAATGACCTGATGCGACGGCGCTCGCACAGTCATCGGGTCGTCGCCCCTCGTCTCTGCCGCACCAATCTAGGAGGTTGCGTCAGTTAGGAGGGAATGAGGACTGAGGAGGGCTTGGAGTTTTTTCCGCCAGATTAGAGTGACGAGAACTTGAGAGCGGAGGTAATTGGTGCAGAGCGGCAAATGGATCGTGGGGGAGGGAAAAATTGGATAGAAATAATTTCAGTTAATTATTTAATGAGTTATAAATTATATTGACTAGAGTCACTCTCAGAGCGGCGGCGGCAACTGTTTGCAGAGCGGCAAATTCATTTGTTGGGGAGGGAAAAATGGACGGAAACAATTTCAGTTATTTTTTAAGGAGCGAAATAGTGTTCCACGCCACATAATTCTAGATTTCTAGTGCAATATCTAAAAATATACCTAAAGAAATATACTACTATATTTTGCTATTGAAAATAAAATATTTGTTTATTTAAAGAAACTAGCAAAAATACTCGTGCGTTGCAACGGGAGAAAAAAACTATCAAATCTATATCTATATCTCTATTACTTAATTATATATATCTATATCTATACCTTTAATAAAGAGGTAAAATTTCAGACTCTTTTTCCATCTATATCTGAAACTATTTCCATCTATTTTTTTCTGTCTTCCTCTAACTACCGAACGATGGAGAGTTTCTTTTAGCAGGACTTGCGTCTAAACCAATATGAAGTAGGAGTCCTAATATAAGTAGATTCCCCACATCCTAAGTAATCTAAATAGAACTCTTAATGGTCAACTAGAAAAGGATAAGAATTACGTTCTTTATTTTGCTCTGCTTTCTTTATTTAGTTAGATGTCAGTCTGAGGCAAAAGAAAAATTAAAGTCCTATATGTTATATTAGTTCCTTCTTGTTCTTCTCTAATAATAAAAAGGCAAAATTTCTGGATGTTTTGGATTTTGGTCGAGCTCAACTCTTCGCTTGTTTCGGTCTAAAATTGGTTTAAACTCGTGTTAGACTTCTGAGTTAGATTCAGCCCATAACTTTTCTTTTTTTCCCTAATCTAATTGGACCAGGAGTCCTTGTGCATAAACAGAAAATATGCCTTAACTCTTAGTTCAAGAAGAAAATGTTTTAATTTTTTTAATTATTTTGTCCTTCAAAATTAGATTAATAATACTTTAAAATAGGGTGAAAAATGCTTTGTTTTAAATCTTTTTGAAAAAAGTATTTACAAAATATTTGAGTGGAGTTTAAAGCTTAATAATCCAAATGTTTGTCATTTTCCCCCTTCGCTTCTGTCCTGCTATCATCTGCTTTTGGCCCAGCGCTTTTGACGACATTCCCTCCCGACCTAGAGACCTACGAGATAACTGGCCACGGGCCAAATCGCCGCGCCATCTGGAAGCCCACGCTCAAGCCTCAAGAGAAGGATGACCGGCCGATATAGACATACGTACACGCGCATACGCTGGTGATCACCAACATATCTGTCAGCCCGTATACACCAAGAGTGGCAGACAGATTTGGAGGACAAACTGAAATTTTCTCTTTATAGATAGGTAATAGTATTTTGTCCTTCAAAAATAGATTGGAAATAGTTTCAGAATAATACTTTAAAATAGGGTGAAAAATGCTACTATATTTTACTATATATTTCGTATATTTGGTTTAGTGATCATATTAGTAATATATTGGTTTAATTAAAGTAATTGTCTCCAACCCACTCCCGCTTCCCCTTGAGAGTTGAGACCGATTCAGCCGTCCTGTTCCATCGACGCATCCCTGTGAATCCTGCTTTCCATCACCGTCGCCGCAGAGTGCTCCCCATTGCCCAGACCCGCTCGCCTGCGACGCCACCGCAGAGTGCTCCTTGCGCTCCGCCATGCAGCCTGCCGGCCGCCGGCCGCCATTAGCGGCACCCGCAGGCTCCGGGCAACAACCGCGCGCTGGCCGGCATCCGCAGCTTCGCGAAGGGGCATGCCACCGCGCCGGCGGCACCCCAGCTTCGTCACTCTGAGACTTGGTTATCACTCTGGCGCAACCCTAATCTCGACACCAACCGGCGGCCGGTCGCGGCAGCTGCTTTCTGCAACCCAGCGGCAAAGCAGGACTGCAGGGGCGCTGCTATACATCCACAGCAACCGGTTGCCACGGCCGGCGGCTGCGTGCCTGCAGGGCCTCTTGCCCCATCCTCAGGTATCTATCTTTCAATCCCCTTCAGTTTCTTGTGTCCAGTAAATATTCCGTTTAGACACCAATGATCCATGTTTAGTTGGGAGAGATGGCAGAGCATGCCGTTGTCACTCCCTGAATGGATTCTTGCTTGCACTAACATATTCATATTGGGCACAATATTGGGTACATTGGATTTTGATACCTGAAATTGGTTTAATTTAGAGTCAGTTGTTTATTTCTTAATGTGAAACCACTCATTTTTTTTGGAAAAATCCTGTTCTATGAGATGAGATAGAAGAAGCATGTTTTCCAGCTCAAGTTTAGTGAATTATAGAGATAGCATGTTTTCCGACTCAACTAGGTTTTTGCATTGTTATTTCTTAGTATACAACACTCTGTTGTGCAACTCAAGCAGGTTTGCTATTGTAGCCCTGTTATGACTACAATAATACAAGATGCATGTTCAGGTTATGCATGAGCTGCCACTTAACTCTGACATACTATGAATTCCTGTCTACATAGACTGAAAGTTCCCTTACGAGTCTTACTGTTGACTGAAAGTTCCACATTTGTACAGTAATTTAGACAGTTTTTTCTATCAAGTAATTTAGACATTGATTCATATTGTTCACTAGTTTTGATTTCTCCAGTGAAAACCATCATGTTTCAGTGTTCTGCAGTTTTGATGTCTGAAATAGAATCATATAATCTTCGACAGTCCCATCTAATTTGGCCTCTGCTTCTCAATGCATGATGCTTGACATGTGCCTGCTTTAGAATATGGCTGCTCAGAGAATAGTTCAAAAAGCAGATTGCATTATAATGTCAATATTTTGTTTTTATCTTTTACTTCAATGAAATTTTTTGACCTTCATATTTGCTGATTGAGTAGGGTGTTACAGTCTCTCTGAAATCATTGTTCTATGTTTTCTGGCAGATTCTTCATCACCAGCTCGATAATTGATCTTACAATAGTTGGTATATACAGAAGGTCACCAATTCTATAAGGTCAGCAACTTCACCATTAATCTTAGAAGTGCAGGCTTGGCCCTATCATTTTGCTCTAAATAATATCTTGTATCAAGAAAGAAAAACAAAATTAGTGGGGCTTGGCTCTAGCATTTTTTTTATGCTGCTACATGACTAATGCAGGCATAGTATTTCTTGATTTTAGTGAGTCAATGGACTTAAGTGGTATTAAGAGGCTGTTGCAATCCACAAGATCAAGTGATGAATACATAGCTGGGGTAAAGGGTTTTCTTAAGTTTGCCTACAGTGGGAAAAGGTCTGATGCAAAGATTCGATGTCCCTGTGTCAAATGTGTCAATAGGCAATTAAAAATGAAAGATACAGTGTATGAGCACTTAGTGTGTAATGGAATGCTGCGTGGATACACTATATGGGGTTGTCATGGGGAAACAACATCTTATATCTCTGCAAACAAAGATTTAGAGTCATGTTCAAAGAAAAACAAAGATTCAGAGCCACTGCATCCAAGTTTAAACACTAATATGCGGCAAGTAGTTCAAGAAGCATTTGGATATGTAGATACTGGACCTCACACAACTGGTCCTCATGCATCTGGTTCCCCTGAAGATGGACAAGATGCAGAAACAGAAGCTTTCTTTGATTTGCTCAAGGCAGCTGATGAACCTTTATGGGAAGGATGTGAGCTGTCAAAACTTTCTTTCCTTGTCTTATTGTTTCATGTGAAATCAACCAACAAGTGGAGCAATAAATCAATTAATGATCTACTTCAAATCTTACAGCTAGCTCTCCCAAAAAGTTCAAATATTCCAGCAACATTTGTCGAGGCTCAAAAGATCATTGCAAAGCTTGGCCTTAAATATGAGAAGATTCATGTATGCCCAAATAATTGTCAGCTCTATTGGAAAGACACGAAAGATGATGACTTCTGTTCAAAATGCAAAGCTTCAAGATGGAAAAATAAGCCAGATGAAACATCATTAACAAAAAAGGAAAGAAGAAAGGCAACCCCAAAGAAGGTATTGCGTTACTTTCCAATCAAACCTAGACATAAAAGGATTTTTATGAACAAGGAAACAGCCAAGTTAACTAGATGGCATGATGAGGAGCGTACAAAGGATGGTGCTTTGCGCCATCCTGCTGATTCAGAGGTTTGGAAATTTATTGATTCCAGCCACCCTCACATCGCATCAGATTCTCGAAACATGAGGTTTGGACTAGCAACGGATGGTTTTAACCCATATGGGAAGTGCAATTCTACCCATAGTTGTTGGCCAGTTGTATTAGTACCATACAACCTTCCACCATGTTATGCATGAAAGCTTCTTCTCTTCTGCTCACTCTAATAATTCCTGGTTACCCTGGAAAGGACTTCCATACATTTATGCAGCCAGTTTATGATGAGCTAAATGAGTTGTTTGATACTGGTATGTCTACATATGATGCATCTCAAGATGAGAGATTTCAACTTTATGCTACAGTATTGCATACTGTGAGTGACTACCTTGGGACAGGGCTACTGGCACGGTACAGTGTTCTAGGACAGCTGGGTTGTGTGTCCTGTGATGATGAAACAGGTTCAAGGCGCTTGAAACATGGCCTCAAGCAATGTTTCATGCAACACCGACGATTTCTACCTGCTAGCCATGAGTTCCGTTATGATGCTAGTTCATTTGATGGAACCGAAGAGCATCGGTCTAGACCTATTTCTTATTCTGGAGAATCCCTTTTGGAACAGATAAAATCAATTAGTGACTTTGACAAGTCTAAAACCTGGAAGGGTGTTAGTGGCCTATATTGTTTGTCTTACTGGAAGTATAATTTGCTACGACACAATCTTGACTTTATGCACATAGAGAAGAATGTGTGTGAAAATATATTTGGGACACTTTTAGAAATGGATGGGAAATCAAAGGACAACCTACAGGCAAGGAAAGACTTGCAGGAAATGAACATCAGGCCAGATCTACATCCACAAAAAAAGGCTAATGGTAAGTATTACTTGCCTCCTGCTTTGCACAACATGTCTAAAGAGGGGAAGCAACAGTTCTTGAAAGTCCTTCGTGACATAAAAGTTCCAGATGGTTATTCTAGTAACATCTCCAGATGTGTAAATGTTGATCAATCAAAAATTTCAGGCCTAAAAAGCCATGACTGCCACATACTAATGCAACAACTTATGCCACTTGCTTTGAGAGGTCTTCTTCCAGATGAAGTTACATCTGTCTTATTTGATCTGTGTGGATATTTTAGAGAACTGAATGCAAAAGTTCTCCACATCAATGAACTTGAAAAGTTAGAAGAACGAATCATAATGACATTATGTTGGATGGAGATGATATTCCCGCCTGGGTTTTTCACTATCAATGTGCATCTTGTTCTTCACTTGGCAACAGAGGCAAGAATAGGTGGTCCTGTATGTTATCGGTCAATGTATTTTGTGGAAAGGTGTGTTCTCCTTATAAAAAACTAAGAGCCATGTTTGGTACTTTTGCTTTGCATGCTAAATTGTAGTTTTCATTAATTTATACTAGTTTGTGCAGGTACCTTGGTGTTTTGAAGTCAACTGTGAGAAATAAAGCTCGTCCAGAGGGCAGCATTGCAGAATCAGTTCTGGCAAAAGAGTCTATGCACTTTTGTTCAACATTTCTTGATGGTTTTCAGACCCTGTCTAATAGGCTTTCACGAAATGACGAGAATGATGAGTCAATTGGATGCTCTGCTAGACATGCATCAACTCTTTTTCCTCATCCCGGGAAACCACTTGGAAAGCCAAGTAGTTATGTTCTGAGAGCTTTGGCTAAACTACAAGCACATAGATATGTGCTATTCAATTGTTCTTATGTCGATCCATACCTTAGGTAATATCTCAAAATTGTAAACATAAATTTATTATTTTGCCTCTCATAAATTTTCCTATATGTACATTGTAGAGCTCATGCTGAAGAGATCATCAAAAAAGGTACTAGACATAGAGCCAGACATAGAGATGTTGAGAAAATCCAAAATGAGAAGTTCCATCTATGGTTTAGAAGTCATGTAAGTACCTTAACTCAAACTGCTTTACATGTAGTATTAATGTGCATAACTAATTAACATGTGTATAATTGTGCAGATAATGCAGTTAGAGAGTGAGAATGGCATTCATGGTGTTAAAGATGACATTAGATGGCTAGCTCGTGGCCCGGTTGAAGCTGCAAAAAGGTACCGTGCTTTCAACAGTCGAGGTTTCCGTTTTAGGCCTAAACGGTTGGATCGGGTTACACAAAATAGTGGTGTTGTGCTAACTGCAAAAACATCAAGTTATGCTAGTGCAAGTGATGGCAAGCCAGTTTTAGGTGATGTGACTTACTAGGGGAGGATAATTGATATTATTGAGCTAAACTACTCTGGAAAATTTTCTGTGGTACTTTTCAAATGTGAATGGGTTGATGTTATTTCCAAAAGAGGAATAATGAAGGACAAGTATGGATACACACTTGTGAATTTCTCACACCTGATACATACAGGAGAAAATATTGTTCATGAACTGTACATTTTTCCTAACCAAGCTGACCAGGTGTTATATGCTGAAGATGAAGAACACCCTGGGTGGTATGTAGTCAATAAGATGAAACCAAGAGATATATATGACACAGGTTGTGATGAATGGCAAGATGATGTAGAAAATGAGCCATTCCATGTCACACACCTTGGAAATATGTTCAATAATTCAAATGTAAGATATCAATGGGCTAGGCCAGATATTGAGGGAACCACAGTGGATGCTAGTGATGATGTGGATGCTAGTGATGATGTAGATGCTAGTGGAAATCAATTGAATGACCAATCTTAGTTCATGAAGTGTAGTATGTGACTCTTATTGTGCATTCGTATTTCTTCAATGGTTCAGGAAGGATCACTGCAAGGTAACAAAATTAATAAATTTTCCAATGCAATAATTTTTATATTACTTCTAATTGTCGTACCAAACTTTTGTGCAGCCAGCTTTGCGTTCCTATTAGGAGAGAGCATGCATCTCTTCAGAAACGGACACCACTAGTCCTGTAATGATGTCTACTGCATCAGCACCGACAAAGATGACACCAACGAGATGGCTAAATATTGAATGAATGATTTTATCAGTGATGAGATGTATTCAGAATTTTTATTTGATATGTGATGCAACTTGTTTAGAACAAAATTATGGTTTCTTGAGATAAACTTGTTTAGGCTAATTTGTGAGATGAACACATGATTATTGTGCTTATTACTTTGTCATATGCCAATGATTTTTTATGCCCAGCATTTTTATTGTGTTTAATATTCCGCAAAGCTTATTTACTCCTTATTTCACAACTTTTATGACCAATTGTGGCTGCCAGCTTGCTCACTGTGAGCCTAGGCAACGGAAACCAACTTGTTTGCCTGCTTGCCGCACACAAGCTACGTAAATATGCAGCTAAATGAATGGAACAAGCAGATGGATAGAAGTGTCAAAATACATGGAGAATACTATAAAGGGAAAATATAAATAATGGCAAGAAAATAAAGCGTCCAACATTTTGAGGCCTACTTTTTATGAAAGCAATTTTCTCATGCTAGGAAAGCAAGCGAGCGAGAGCGTGATTTGAGGACGTTTGGGTACACAGTGAGGGGACATGTGCACACTGAGCGTGGGGAAGTGAAGAGTGTAGGGGACAATTGCTCTAAAAATCGTGGTAACACTTGATTTGTAACATTAGTTTGTGTTACTACAGGTTATAACATATTTTATATGTTCCATTTATGTGTTACAATATAGTGCTCTTTTGTAACATTTTGCTAGTAACATTAATTTTGTGTTACTAAAATTATTGTCAGTAACACAATTTGTTTGTAACACTCTATTTTGTGTTACTATGAGATTTTATTGTAACACATTTATGAATATGTTGCAAGGAAGTGTTACTATATCCCTGCCGTGTAGTAGTGTAGACAATTTCTTTATCTTTCCAACCGTGTACAGCACGTATCCTTTTGAATTATGTAACTCGAGATGTGACTGATTTTCTGATCTGCTGATGTTGGATGTTACCCAGAAAATTTCAGATTCTGTTACCTCTTGTAATTGTCATGTTGGACATTACTATGACATGTTTCTATACCTTGGAATGCAGATGGCAGCAAGGGGAAGAGGCAGAGGCGGAGGCCGTGGCAATGGTGGCAATGCCCCAATTACTGTGGAGGAACTTATGCAAACCCAAAATGAGATGATGCACGTTTTTATGCAGCACTTACAGCAGCAACCTCCACCACCACCACCACCTATTCATGTGAGAGATAAGTGTGGCGAATTTATGAAGGGAAGATCTCCGGTGTTTACACACTCAGCTGATCCTATGGAGGCAGATGATTGGCTTCGTGCTGTAGAGAGGCAACTGAACATAGCCCAGTGCAATGATATGGAAAAAGTGTTGTATGCTTCTGGACAACTTCAAGGTGCAGCTCAGACATGGTGGGAGTCGTATCAAGCTGCTCGTCCGAACAATGCTCCTCCTGTCACATGGCTGGAATTTTGTAGAGATTTTAGAGCTCGACATATAAATGAGGGAATAATGGAGCTCAAACAAGAAGAATTTAGATCACTCAGGATGGGCTCCATGACTGTGGCAGAATATCATGACACATTTGAACAGTTGGCTCGCTATGCTCCGAACGATGTTAGGGAAGATGCTGATAAGCAGCGTCTATTCATGAAAGGTCTTTACTACGAGCTCAGGTTGCAGTTGGCTGAAAACACCTATCCTACCTTTCAAGCTCTTATGAATCGTGCTATTGTGCTTGATAATATGCGTAAGGGTCAGGATAAGAAGAGAAGGATGCTGGCACAAGGTTCTGGGAGCAACAACCGTCAGCGTTTCAGTTCTCATCAAGGCCATCAGCAGAGGTTCCAAGGACCAGTTACTCAGTGGAACCGCAACCAGCAAGCTTAGCGCTTCCAACATCAATCACAGAGTGGGAACCAACGTCCTCCATTCCAACAACGTAACCATAATCAACAACAACATGGTCAGCAGACACTCCGCTCAGGGAATTCAAGTGCTACCTCCATGAAAAGAAGTGCTTCTAACACTCCTACAAGGTGTTTCCGTTGTGGGAAAGAGGGACATATGTCATATGATTGCCTGGAGAAGCTCAACAAGGCGAACAGCAACCAGAAGTCTACTGTTTATGCGGCAACAGTGAATAATGTGGCTACAGAGACAGTTCAGGAGGGACCAGAGATCATGATGGGTACGTTCAGCATCAACTCTATCCCTGCTACAGTTTTATTTGATTCTGGAGCTTTGCATACATTCCTATCACAAGCATTTGTTAGAGTTCATAGCATTCCACTAGTTGGAATGAAAACCCCTATGCTAGTAAATTCACCGGGTGGGACTATACCAGTTTCTTTATGTTGCCCCTCAGCAAGTCTCTCTTTAAGGAGGATAGATTTTCTTATCAGTCCCATGGTTATGAGAACTTCAGGCATAGATGTGATCTTGGTTTTGTATTGGATGAAGCTACATGAGAGAAATATTAATTGCAAAGAGAGAGTACTGGCTCTGACAACACCAAAGGGAGAACGAATCAGTGTTGATGTAACAGTGCAAGCACCACTCATAGCTAAAGTGAACCAACTCAATGATGATGTTGATCCTCAGAATCTGGTAGTGGATGAGTTTCCGAATGTCTTTCCAGATGAATTGCCAGGTATGCCACCTGACCGAGACATTGAATTTTTTATTGAATTACTACCTGGTACTGCACCCATAGCTAAAAGACCATATAGAATGGGGGTTAATGAACTAGAAGAACTTAAGAAACAAATTAAGGAGTTGCAAGATAAAGGGTTCATTCGTACTAGTTTATCACCATAGGGTGCACCAGTTATCTTTGTTGATAAGAAGGATGGTTGTCAAAGGATGTGTGTTGATTATCGGTCACTTAATGAGGTCACTATCAAGAATAAATACCCATTGCCTAGGATTGATGACTTATTTGATCAGCTAAGAGGTGCTTGTGTGTTCTCTAAGATTGATTTGTGTTCTGGTTATCATCAATTTAAGATTCGGAATTCAGATATACCAAAGACAGCTTTCACAACAAGGTATGGGTTGTATGAGTATACAGTTATGTCTTTCGGTTTGACCAATGCACCAGCTTACTTTATGTATATGATGAATAAAGTATTTATGGAGTATCTTGATAAGTTTGTGGTGGTATTTAATGATGATATTCTGGTATTCTCTAAAACCAAGGAAGAACATGCTGAACATCTAAGATTGGTCTTACAGAAACTTAGAGAACATAAGCTGTATGCTAAGCGTAGTAAATGTGAGTTTTGGTTGGAAGAAGTTTCTTTTCTTGGTCATGTTGTCTCTAATGGTGGTATTGCAGTGGATCCTAGTAAGGTGAAAGATGTGCTGAATTGGAAACCACCTACAGATGTAAGTGAAATTCACAGTTTTCTTGGTTTAGCTGGTTACTATCGTAGATTCATTGAACGGTTCTCAAAACTTGCAAAGCCTATGACTGCTCTAATGGAGAAGAATGCTAAGTTTGTATGGTCTGATAAGTGTCAAGCTAGTTTTAAGGAGTTTAAGAAGAGATTGACTACTGCACCTATGTTGGTATTGCTAGATCTGAGTAAGAGTTTCTCTATCTATTGTGATGCTTCTCTTCTGGGTTTGGGTTGTGTTCTTATGCAAGAAGGTAGAGTTGTTGCTTATGCATCTAGACAGTTGAGGAAACATGAACTGAATTATCCTACTCATGATCTAGAATTAGCAGCTGTGGTCCATGCATTGAAGATTTGGAGACACTACTTGATTGGGCATAAGGGTGACATATATACTGATCATAAGAGTTTGAAGTATATCTTCACCCAGACAGATCTGAATTTGAGGCAACGAAGATGGCTGGAACTGATGAAAGATTATGATTTGGAAGTGCATTATCAACCTGGAAAGGCGAACGTCGTAGCTGATGCACTTAGCAGAAAGAAATATGCTAATGAGCTTCGGGCGACACCTGAATCTGAGGAGTTGTGTGCTGAATTTGCATATTTGAACTTGGGAATTGTAGTGAATGCTATGGAAATTGAGGTCACCCCTACTCTAGAGGAAGAGATATTGAAAGGACAGTTGGAAGATGAGAAACTAAAGGAGATAGCACAAAATGTGGTACTAGGCAAAGCACTAGGATTCAGAATAGATGACAATGGTGTATTGTGGTTTGGAAAAAGGATATGTGTTCCTGAAGTGAAGGCTATTCGTGATATGATTCTGAGAGAGGCTCATGAGTCAGCATATTCCATTCACCCTGGTAGTACAAAGATGTATTTTGATCTGAAACAGAAGTACTGGTGGTATGGTTTGAAGAAAGATGTAGCTGAGTATGTTGCTTTGTGTGATACTTGTCAGCGAGTGAAGGCTGAACACGAGAGGCCAGCTGGACTGTTGCAACCAATGAAGATTCCTGAATGGAAGTGGGAAGAAGTAGGCATGGATTTCATAGTGGGTTTACCTCGTACATAGAGAGGATATGATTCAATATGGGTAATAGTGGATCGATTGACTAAAGTTGCTCACTTCTTGCCAGACAAAACCACTGATTTAGGAGCTCGATTAGCAGAATTGTACATGGAACGAATTGTGTGTTTGCATGGGGTACCTAAGAAGATTGTATCTGATAGAGGCACTCAGTTTACCTCTACTTTTTGGAAAGCAGTGCATGATGCCTTGGGGACAAAGTTGAATTTTAGTACAGCATATCATCCACAGACAGATGGACAGACTGAGAGGATCAATCAGATACTGGAGGATATGTTAAGAGCTTGTGCTTTGCAGTATGGAACCAGTTGGGATAAGAGTTTGCCATATGCAGATTTTTCCTACAACAACAGTTATCAGCAAAGTCTTAAAATGGCACCGTTTGAAGCATTATATGGTCGCAAGTGTAGAACACCTTTGTTTTCGAATCAAACTGGGGAGACTCAGGTGTTTGGTACAGATGTGCTTAGACATGCAGAACAACAAGTGCGGACTATCCAGGATAATCTGAGAGTTGCTCAGTCTCGTCAGAAAAGTTATGCAGATACACGTAGGAGAGAACTAGCTTTCAAGGAAGGTGATTATGTCTATCTGAAAGTGTCACCTATGCGGAGTGTGTAGAGGTTTAATATGAAAGGAAAGCTGGCTCCAAGGTATGTTGGTCCATTTAAAGTTTTGCAAAGGTGTGGAGAAGTAGCGTATCAGTTAGAGTTGCCTGAAAGTTTATCTGGTGTGCATGATATGTTCCATGTGTCACAACTTAAGAAGTGTTTGCGTGTACCTGAGGATCAAATACCATTGGAAGAGCTTTCTGTTAAGGGTGATCTCACTTATGAAGAGTACCCGGTCCAAATTTTGGAGACAGCTGAGAGAGTCACCAGAAGTCGGGTCATCCGAATGTGCAAAGTGTACTGGAATCGGTATTCGGAAGCAGAGGCAACTTGGGAAAGAGAGGATGATCTGAGGAAATCATACTCATACTTGTTTGAGTAAGTACCGCTCAATCTCGAGGAAGAGATTCTTTTAAGGGGGTAGAGTTTGTAACACCCAAAATTTTGATTTCAATTAATAGGAATTAATTTGATTTATTTAAGTATTTTTGTGATCATTTAAATTAGTGAATAAATAATTTTTGTTGAAATTAAAATTTACCATAAGGTTAGAGACTTGCTTGTGCATACATGCTGGAATATTTAATTTTGTACTGTGTGTTTGGTTTTATCTTCAAAAATGATATTAAAATTCCCTTTTGAAAAAGCCTTGGAAAAGAAAAGAAATAAAAGAAAAAGAGAAAGATAAAACAAACTCCCAGCTTGGCCCAGCCAAACTCCCTCCCAGCTTCCCCCTCGTTCGGCCCACTGGCCGCGCGCGTGAAAGCCAGCCTAGCAGGAGCCACCGCGCCCCTTCCCCCTCTCTCTCTCACTGCCATCAGGGCCCGCTAGTTAGCACCCCCCCCTTCATCCTCGAACCGGGACTGAGCAGGATACCTCCTACCGAATCGATTCTGTGATTTCTTGCTAAATCGCGTCCTATAAGACTCCCTAGCACCGCAGCGAACTCTCCTTTGCATCTAAATCGTGAAGCCAAGCCTTAGCCACCTTAAACCGAGTGGTTTCGGATCTCGTCGCGAAGAATTCCGCCGCCGTGCGTGGACACGCCTCCCCGCTAGCCCTCGGCCCGAACAAACTGCTTAGGTGAGCTCGCATCGATCTCCGCTTCGTTCCAATGATCTCGGTTTCGAGTTTGGCAAACCGTAGCGGAGTTTCTCGAACTCCGGTGAGGTGCCCCAATGGCGCCGCCGTGAGCGCCACTGCTCCGGCCGGTCCGCCGCCTGCGCCCCCCCTACGCGTTATCGGCCGTCGGATCGATCATGGATGGCCGAGATTAGATCTTACCGGTTCGCCTGGAGATTTTGCTAAAGAGACCCCAGGAATTTGAGAAACCAACCCGTGGTCCTTGGCGGTTTCAGCAGAATCCGTATCCTTGTTTTGAAAACGTATTTTCGTTCGGTTAAGGCTAAATATGTTTTCGGTTAACTACAGTTTTGCCACTGATTTTGTTTTGCTCATAAAATATTCATTTTAACTCCGTTTTTGTCCATTCAAATTTCGTTAGATTCGTATTTACGAGCTCTACATGTTATAAGTGTTAGTTTACTGTTTTGAAACTTTTTAATTCTGCAGTAGCATTTAATTAATTATTTCTCTATAGGAAATCTTAGAAAATTCATATCTTCTACGTTTTAATTCCGATTTTCGTGAACTTTACGTTTGTATGATCGTAGCGCTGCATAGATTATTTTTATAAACTTTTATCTTTGATTTCCCACTGCTTGGTGTATTGTTCTAATTATAGCTTGTTTGCTTTGTGTATGACTGTCTACATTGGATTGCGTGTTGTTGATTGATGTTTGGGAATAGACGGTGAGCCGTACGTTGGTGATCAAGATCAAGCCTTTGAAGACCAGCAGGCTCAGGAGAGCTTTGATCAAGGCAAGTATAACTTGGGACTATCCTTGTTACCTATACATAATTAATACAATATTGATCACATGCATGTGTCCACCTTGATGACCTTAGCAAAATCATAGATGATTGTTATCCTGAATTCCTTGTTACCTATTTGGATATGCATTTGGGTAGTTTATGCTAGTGCTTGATTATTAATCCATGATCTTGTAACTTGAATATTTGAATATACAATAAACAATAAAATAAGCTTTCTAGCAACTTGAATATAAAGGGTGGAAAGAACTCTGGCTTTTGCTGGATTGATCTTGACCCTCCGACTTATCCCTTGGCAAAAGCTGGGACAACTTGTACAACCATGAGGGCTATATGGCTCTGGTTTTAGCTCAGTATGAAGAACTTTTCTAGCTTGTTAGAGGTTACCCGAAAGGGCGGAGGGGCTGAACCGTTTTGGGTATAGTGTGAGCCCCTGTCCTTATGTGTATAGGCTGCGCGTTATTGTGCCATTTGGAAGGAGGGTATCTATATTTGCGCGCAAAGGAAACCTTACGGCCCTAATATGTTAGACGAACTTTTGAAAGGCTTCATAGTGATCCCTGCCGACCTCCCTATGAAGGGGGTTAAGAGACTAGCTACCTCGGGCAAAAGGGTAAATCATGTCTCATGGGTAAAGATGTACATCCTCTGCAGAGAGTTAAATCTGGTATACTAGCCGTGTCCACGGATACGGGCGGCCCGGAAAACTGACGTAATAGATGGACACTGATGAACATGATTAATGATGACAATTGATGGTTTATTATGTTGTTTATATGTGTTATTCTTAATTCTTGTATACATTGATCATGTGGTTATGGGATTATTTATGCTACCTTGATATTTGCTATCCAATGATTAAACATGCTATCCACTATTAAAAGCTAAATGCAGTCAAACCGATGTCAGCTATTTGAGCCTCATGAACCCCTGGTTATACTTGTTGAGTACGATATGTGCTCACTCTTGCAATTTCCCAACACCCTAGGTTATGCTAATGATGATGATTGAAATGAGAACTATCGCTATAAGTATTAGGTTTAGAGTCAACCAGTCAACAGTGTCCCTGTGTGGAGCTTCCGTCGAGAGCGTTGTTTACTTCTTGCTATCATCTTTGTATGAGACTATGTGATTTATTATGTTTCGCTATGTAATAAACACTGCAATGGTACATTTGAGATTTGTCTACTTATATGTGCGACTGTTTCTGGGGCACATATGAGTCTTTTATGCATCCTATTTTGTTCTTAAAATATGGGTGTCACATGGACTCTTCTAGATTAAGGAAAATTACGCGGTACGTAATTATCTCGTTGTAAACCTGACATGTGGGCCTTCTCTCCATATTTTTTGATAACCCCCTACAGAAATAGTCAAACACCAATGCTCATGGAATTCTGTCAGATAAAACCCTAATTCTAGGTGTTTGGTGCATATTGATCCTTTTTCAAGTTTAGTTGATGGTTAAATTTAGTACTTAAGGACTGTCAACAGATAGCATGTTCATAATTAAATAGAAAATGTCAAGGTAGCATAAATAATCCAATAATCACATGATCAAGTGTAAGCATAATTAATTCATAGCATAAACGATAATCCAATGAACATAACAACTTAACAAGCTCATCATCGTTGATGTAAGAACCCCCAAGGCCGCTCTTAACCGTGAGCATGGCTAGTATACCAGTTTTTAACACTCTACAGAGGTTGTACATCTTTACCCATGAGTCATGATTTACCCTTTCGCCCGAGGTAGCTAGTCTCTTAACCCCCTTCCCAGGGAGGTCGGCAGGGATCACTATGAAGCCTTTCAAAAGTTCGTCTAACATGTTAATGACGTGCAGCCTATACACATAAGGACAGGGGCTCGCACTATACCCAAAACGGTTCAGCCCCTCTAGCACCCTTTCGGGTAACCTCTAACAAGCTAGAATAGGTCTTCATACTGAGCTAAAGCCAGAGCCATTATAGCCCTCATGGTTGCACTGTTGTCCCGGTGATCACTTACAGACAAGATCTCATATAGTTGTTTGTCATCCTTTAACGTTCATTGCATAGCTATTAATCATCTTACAAGATCATGGATTATATCAAGCACTAGCACAACTACACCAAATGCATATCGAGTAGGTAGCAAGGAATCCAGGTAACAATCATCAATGATTTTGCTAAGGTCGACAAGGTAAAAGCATGCATATGATATATATGTGTATTTATAAGTGAATAGGTAACAAGGATGATCCCAAGTTATACTTGCCTTGATCAAAGCTCTCCTGAGCCTGCTGCTGGTCTTCAAAAGATTGACCTTGATCACCAACGTATCGCTCACCGTCTATAACCGATCATCAATCAACAACACGCATTTCAATGGACAATCATACACGAAGCAAAAAAGCTATAATTAGAACAATACACCAAACAGTTGTAAAACAAATATAAAAGTTTATCAAAATAGTCTACGCAGCGCTACGATCACACAAACGTAAAGTTCATGAAAATCGGAATTAAAACGTAGAAGATATGAATTTTCCATGATTTCCCAAAGATAAATATTTAATTAAATGCTACTGCAGAATTAAAATTTTCAAAACAGTAAACAAATACTTCTAACATGTAGAGCTCGCAATTACGAATCTAACGAAATTTGAATGGAGAAAAACGGAGTTAAAACGAATATTTTATGAGCAAAATACTTTCAGTGGTAAAACTGTAAATAGCTGAAAACGTAAAGTAACTCAAACCGAGAGGACAGGAAAACGCCTTCGGAATTGAAAAGCGCAAACCAGTGGATACACCTTGGACCGCGGGTTAGATTATGAAAGAATGCAAGGACTCTTTAGCAATTTTGCCATCGAAGGGGCATCTTCAACTGTGGGTCGTTGATCCTTCATCCAACGGTCGAAAACAGATCGGGAAAGAGCTAGGTGGCGGACCGGCCGGAACAGGGCGCTCGCGGCGGCGCCATGGCCGAAGTTAGCTCCTCCTCACTGGAGCTCCTCAATTGCGTGTTTTAGGGCACCTCGGAGCAAAAGGAAAACACCAGGAGATCGAGGAGAAGGAGGCGAACCCACCTAGGCCCTTAGCTCGCGCCGAGAAGGAGCAGGGACGGCTGGGCGTGCGTCGCGGCGGAGGGAATCTCCGGTGAGATCCAAACTCGACGCACATGGTGGCTAGGGCTTGGAAAGAGCGCTTGGGTGGGGAAAAGAGATGCGGGGGAAGGTCCGTGGCCTTTATAGGAAGCTTGCCGCTCGCGTTGGTGAGGAAATCCCGAGTATCCAGGCGGGATTGTTCCCTAGCCGAGTCCTGCTCGATGACGACACGGAGAAGATGAGCAGGACGCTGCCACGCGAGCCCTGGGTGTCAGCGGGAGGAAGAGGGGAAGCACGCCTGCGCTGCTGGGCTGGCCGCGCTGGCTGTATTGACGGTCCTTAAGTATCAAATTTAATCATCAAATAAATAAATAAAAAGATCCAAATGCAACCAACACCTAGACTTAGGGTTTTATCTGACAGAATTCCATGAGTTTTGTTGTTTGTCTATTTCTCCAGGGGGTTATCAGGAAATATGGAGATATTAACGTGTGTGGCAATTTTCTATCATCTAGAAGACTCTAGAAGCCACGGGAACGAACGGGAGGCCGAGCGGGCCCGGGGGTAGGGCGCCCGCCCTCCCCCCCTAGGGCGCCCACCCTGCTACACGAACCAATCAGGCTCCGCCTCGAGGATTATGCTCCACCGCCTTTGAGGATCAAGGAAAACCGTGCGATTAAGGTTGGTTTGATCCGACGGCCCACATTCACTTGGAGGGGCTATATAAGCAGGCTCCCTGGCCCTGGAGGAGACACCTCTTCATCCCTATTCATTATTCATAGACAGAGAAAAAGTTAGGGTTTGGAGATGAGAGCTCTCCTCTCTTCGCTAAACTAGAGTAGATCTAGATAATAGCAAGATAGAGAGCGAGGCAGGATTGGAGGAGAGGCCGGCCTGTCGGTTCTTCCTCCGGTTGTACTTCGCCATGATCAAGCTCTAATCAAGCTTGCTCATTGGATGACTCTGGTAATCTACTTCTATTTCATTTTGCAATTACTATCCGTGTATGTTCTGGTTCACAACTCTTTTGAGTACTTTTAATTTATAGGACCCTATAGGTTAGAGTTGTAGTATTGGTGTAAGCGTGGTGCTTAGACCTAGATTACTTGTGGATATCGTCTGTCTAGCCGGATCGTGTGGTAGGCCGCGTAGGTGACACCTACATTGGTCCTCTGTAGTTCGCCTCCCGTTAGCAGGACTGTTAGGGTTTATCGGCCTATGGATAAGCATCCTTTGTGGTGCATTCTTATCACGTGGTTCGTCCCAGACATAGACATACCCCTTTGAAGTAGAGAAACCAAAGTTATCCTCTCTATTCTCCTACCATCGCCCATATATTAGATTGCTCTACTCTCTATTCCCCTATTATCACCCATTGTTATCTTACCTTTAATATTGTTCTTATTCAATTCTACCATCTTTCTTATTTACACCTACTTATCTATCTAGGTTAAGCTAGAGCGTATATCAGTTCTCCCATTTCCCTATGGATACGATAAAATCTTTAACCGGGTAAAAGCTACAACGGTATCTGTGCGCTTGCGGATTTATCTATGTGCGTATAAATACTATAGTACACTCTAGTGCCATGCTGGGGATGACAACCTAGTATTCAAGTGATGTTAGCAAGTGTCAACAAGCTTTTTGGCGCCGTTGCCGGGGAAACGGTTGCTGAGTTGACTACGAACTAGCTTAATCTTTTTATAAAAATAATATATATATATAATATTTTCCTTTTATCCTTTGTCTCATCTCTACTATTCTTTCTTCTTATCTAATCCTTGATCTCTGGTCTATCATGAAGGCAAGCATGTCTATCTATCAGTTTAATAGACCTACGGGAACACATCTCGAACCACCAAAATCTTCAAAGCCTATCATGACATCTAGTTTTGAGATAAGCCCGGAATACATAGAATTTCTCCGAAAACAACCTTTCTCAGGAGAAGGTGAGGAAAACCCATACACACACCTCGAAGAGTTTGGACAAATCTGTGACCTCCTTCGCATAGAAGGCATGTCCGATGAGACCCTTAAATGGAAGCTCTTTCCGTTCTCTTTAACAGGAAAACCTAGACATTGGTATAAACTCAACGTTGGAAGTACTCATGGAGATTGGAAGGATCTATACAATAGTTTTCGTTTTAAATATTTTCCAATCTCCAAAGTGGCGGATCTTCGGATCGAGATTCTTTATTTTAGACAACTAGAAGAAGAATCTCTTGGTGAATCATGGGACCGCTTTATTAACCTTACTCTCACTGGCCCAAAGCTTTCTATCCCAGAAGAAGTTCTTCTAATTCACTTTTTTAAGGGCCTTAGTAGGGATAATAAGCAAACCGTGAATATAGCCTCCAGAGGATCCTTCTATCACCTACCTACTAGTGAAGCTACAGATTTAATTGATTCATTGAGGAAAGTTTCCTAGCATTTATATCCCTGAGAAAGAGAAAGAACCAGTTCCTAGACAAGAAGAAGTTTCGATAGCCAGATCACAACCACTTCAATCCCAAACTTTAGCTATCGATCCTAAACCATCAATACCCCAAAATTCTCCAAGGGACGACGGAATTCCAACCTTAAATCTTTCAGATACTGATGGTTTAGACTTCTGGTTTCATAAGAGACTTTCAAGCATAGATAAATCAAATCCTTAAAATAATGGTTCTCTTAGAGAATGTCCTGGTTCCTGTTATGAAGAAGTCGAGGATGACATATCAAGTGAAGGAGAGCTAAACCATATAGAAGATTCTATCTGCTCCCCTTCCATGTTCACAAATTCTAAATCCATCCTTGACCTTAGAGACTGTTGACGGTTCTTAAGTATCAATTTTAATTATCAAATAAACATGGGAAAGGACCAATATACAAACAACACCTAGAATTAGGGTTTGATCTGACAGAATTCCACGAGTTTTGTTGTTTGTCCGTTTTTGTAGGGGGTTATCAGGAAATAGGGAAGAAACGCCCATATGTCGGCATTACTTAGAGTATTAACGTACTGCACAATTTTCTACCATATAGAAGACTCCAGAAGCCATGGGAACGAACGGGAAGGCAATCGGGCCCAGGGGCAGGGCGCCCGCCCTCCCCCCTAGGGCGCCCGCCCTGGTGTCTCCACCAATCAGAGCTAACTTCACGGATCATGCTCCACCGACCTAATGGATCAAGGATAACCGTTCAATCAATGTCGGTTCGATCCAACGACCCACGTTCACCTGAGGGGACTATATAAGCAGACCCCCTAGCCCCTAGAGGAGAACAAGTTCATCATAGAGTTGAGAGATGCCCTCGAAGGATAACCTTTCCTTAGGGCTTAGCATCCAATGTGAGAGTAGACTAGATCTACTAGATTGAGAGAGATAGAGTGGAGGTGTAGATCGGAGGAAGCTCGGCCTGTCGGTGTCTACTCCGATGTTGTACCTGCGGGATCAAGTTCTCCTAACCCAAGGCTTGCTCCTAGGATTCTTCAATATTTCGACTTCTAAATTCTAGTAAGTTCTTTGTTTTATTGTTCTTTGGTTTATGAGTTTACTTTGATCTCTTTGCGTAGAGTTTAGAGTAATCATCTCTAGCGTAAACGTGGTGTTTGGGCTAGGATACTCATAGATATTCCCTGACTAGCTGGACCGTGGTAGTAGCGAGGAACGTGACATTTCTGAGTTACCTTTGTAGCCCATATCCCGTTAGCAGGATCGATAGGGTTTATAGGTGCGGGTCCAACATCCTCTGTGGTGTCTAGATTCCGTGAGCCTCCCCAACAAAACAGTAGATCATCCTTACGGTTGTAGTCTTCTCTATACATCACTCACATCGAGTCACATAGTTTGTATCCTAAAGGGTAGTAGCAATAGATTTGGTTAGTCAGATGCACGCTTTCTCCCAGTGGTAAAAATATAAATACAATACTCTGGATAACCTCCCGGGTGAAATGCTCACCGATATCCGTGCGCTTGTGGATGAATTCCTGATGGCGTTACCAAATATCAACAAGCATTTATGGCACCGTTGCCGGGGAGAAAGACGGTTTGGTGAGATAACCTTGAGTCTTACTACTAGCTTGTATCTATACTTTTATCTTTTCTTATCTTTTTATATTCTTTATTTATTTTCTTACCTTATGGAAAACCAAGATTCTAAATCAATCTATCAATTTGCAACACCTTCGGAAACTGACCTTTTACCATGGGAGTCATCACAGCCTATCCAAACATCCCAGTATCGGTTAAGTTCCAGGTTGATTGCCATGATTCAAAACCTATCTTTTTTAGGAAAGGAAGACGAAAACCCTTACCTTCATATTAGAGATTTTGAGCAAACATGTGATTGTCTTCGCATTGAAGGCATTTATGATAAAACTTTACGTTAGAAACTTTTTCCTTTTTCTTTAAGAGGAGAAGCTAGACAATGGTATAATCAGAAGGTACGTCAACAACGAGGTGAATGGGGAGTTTTATGAGCCAACTTTTGCCTAGATTTTTATTACCTCGACCGTATCGGCGACCTTAGACTCGAAGTCCTATCCTTTAAACAAAAAGATAATGAAACTTTGGGAAAATCCTAGAAACGTTTTTCTGATCTTTTAGAATCTGGTCCAAACCTTAATCTTGAAGACCCTGTTCTTTTATTTCACTTTTTTCGAGATCTTCAGAAAGATCATAAACAAATGCTACATACAATGTCTAGAGGTTCTTTCTTTCGCATCCCTACTGATGATGCTAGAGTGATCCTAGATAGAATCCTAGAAGCTGAGATAGATAATACCCTTCATGATGAAACCCACGAAGCCGAAGTAGACACTCTGCCAAATTCTCCATCTACTTTAGCTATCCCAAGTTCTGAGCCACAAAAGGAAGAAATTCCACCACCTGATTTCATGTTGGATATAGAATCTGATCTTTTTGCCGATTTTGGAAACATTTCAAACTACCATTTTATTGACAGACCCCAAAACGGCCATTTTAGCATTTGTTTGCCAACTGAACAACAATTGAGAGAGCTTATCATAGTCATGAGTAGCGAATGGTTGGAGGAGTCGGAGCTTTCCTCTGATGTGATCCGTTTGGACACACCTCCTATAACTATACGTTGTGCTTATGATTCTGATTACTTTGATGCTCTCTATAGTCCTGTTGTGGGGATCAACATCATGTCTGAATCTTTTGCACTTAAATTATTTAAAAATTTGGTTTTAACCCCCACAACAAAGGTCATAAAGGAATCTTCGGGATGATTAGTCCCCAGTCTTGGAATTATTAATGTCCTACCCCTTATGGTAGAAGGCTCCATGGTTCATTTGAACTTATGTATCTTTGATACTTGGGACTTCAACCTATTGATAGGACAACCTTTTAGAAGACTCCTTTATGAAGGTCATACTGGAATGCTACACATTTCTTTTGGAAAAACCTTTAAATTTCCAATAACAATTTCACACTCCTTAAATAATAAGGCCGAGTCATATCTTTTGCCTGATCCTATGGAGGAGGTAAAGACTGCATCTCTAGAGCTTTTAGATGAACCAGACTTAGAAGACGAAGCTCCTTTCTTCACAGAAGAAGAAGCTGAACCTTCTGAACCTGAACCGTTAGATGAGTTTGCAGAAACACCTAGACCTCCAATAGAGCTTAAAGCTTTACCACCCGGTCTTATCTATGCTTTCCTAAACAATAATCTAGAGTTTCCTGTGATCATTAGTGATAAACTCACTCAGGAGCAAACTCTATGATTGATGACCATTCTTGAGAAACATCACTCAGTTTTTGGCTACTCACTCCAAGATCTTATAGGAATCAGTCCTATGATTTGTACCCATCGTATTCCAACAGATCCTTCTGTTTCACCTTTTTGAGAGGCCCAACGTAGACTTAACAACGCGATGAGAGAGGTAGTTAAAAAGGAAGTTATAAAGTTACTGCCTGCAGGGATTATATATCTTGTGCCGCACAGTGAGTGGGTGAGCCCAGTTCAAGTTGTGCCTAAAAAGGGAGGCATGACTGTTGTTACGAATGAAAAGAACGAGCTAATTCCACAACGCACCGTCACAGGGTGGCAGATGTGCATAGACTATAGGAAAATAAACAAAGCCACGAGAAAGGATCATTTTCCTTTACCTTTCATAGATGAGATGCTAGAGTGATTAGCGAACCATTCGTTCTTCTGTTTCTTAGATGGATATTCAGGGTATCACCAGATCCCGATCCATCCCGATGATCAAAGCAAAACCACTTTTACATGCCCATACGGAACTTATGCTTACCGTAGAATGTCTTTTGGGTTATGTAATGCATCAGCTTCTTTTCAAAGATGCATGATGTCTATATTTTCTGATATGATTGAAGAGATTATGGAAGTTTTCATAGATGATTCCTCTGTTTATGGAAAAACTTTTGATAGTTGTCTTGAAAACTTAGACAAGGTTTTGCAAAGATGTAAAGAAAAGCACTTAGTCCTTAATTGGGAAAAATGTCATTTTATGGTTAGAGAAGGAATAGTGCTGGGACACCTAGTGTCTGAAAGAGGAATTGAGGTAGACAAAGCTAAAATTGAAGTAATTGAACAACTATCTCCACCTGTGAATATAAAAGGAATTCGAAGCTTTCTTGGCCATGTTGGTTTATATCGTCGATTCATAAAAAAATTTTCATTCATTACTAGACCACTTACTCTTTTGCTAGCCAAGGATGCTCCTTTCGAATTTGATGATGCATGCCTAACATCTTTTAATTTATTAAAGAATGCACTCATCTCTGCACCAATCATTCAACCCCCTGATTGGTCGTTTCCTTTTGAAATTATGTGTGATGCTAGTGATTATGCTGTGGGGGCAGTTCTGGGACAAACTAAAAATAAGAAGCATCATGCAATTGCTTATGCCAGTAAAACTTTGATAGGAGCTCAACTTAACTACGCAACCACTGAAAAAGAGCTTCTGGCTGTTGTCTGTGCCATTGATAAATTTAGATCTTATTTAGTTGGAGCTAAAAATAATTGTTTACACTGATCATGTTGCACTAAAATATCTACTCACTAAAAAAGATGCTAAACCTCGCCTGATTAGATGGATCTTATTACTTCAAGAATTTGACTTGGAAATAAAAGATAAAAAGGGAGTAGAAAATTTTGTTGCTGATCACTTGTCTAGAATGTATTTTAAGAATCCACAGCAAACCCCCACCAATGATTCACTCCGGGATGACATGCTCCACGGGATTAACAGGTCTGACCCTTGGTATGTAGATATTGTTAATTTTATGGTTTTAGGGTATGTACCACCAGGAGCAAACAAGAAGAAGCTTATTCAAGAAAGTCGTTCACATATATGGGATGAGCCATACCTCTTCCGAGTATGCTCTGATGGCTTACTCAGGAGATGTGTGACCACTGAGGAAGGATGGAAGATCATCGACAGATGTCATTCATCACCATATGGAGGTCATTATGGAGCATTTCGTACACATTCAATGATCTGGCAGTGTGGATTCTACTAGCCTACAATGTATGAAGACACGAAGCAATATATCAGAAGATGTGGGCCATGTCAAAGGCACGGAAACATAAACACAAGGGATGCCATGCCACTCAGCAACAACCTTTAGATTGAGCTCTTTGATGTCTGGGGAATAGACTACATGGGTCCATTTCCCCCATAAAAGAAGTGTGAGTTCATCTTGGTGGAAGTTGATTACGTCTCCAAGTGGGTAGAGGCACTACCTTGCAAACATGCTGACAACATCAGTTCAAAGAGGATGTTTGAAGAAATTATATTTCCAAGATTTGGAGTTCCCAGAGTAGTGATAAGTGATGGAGGAGCACACTTCATCGACAAATGCTTCAAGCAATATCTATCAAAACATGGAATCTGTCACAACATTGCTACCCCCTACCATCCTTAGACAAGTGGCCAAGCAGAGACTTCCAACAAGCAAATCAAGAATATTCTTCAGAAGACAGTCAAGGAAATGGGAACGACATGGAAAGACAAGTTACCCGATGCACTCTGGGCATACCGGACAGCATACAAGACCCCAATTGGAATGACCCCATACCAATTGGTGTACGGGAAGACTTGCCACCTACCTGTTGAACAAGAATTCAAAGCACACTGGGCCATACGGAGATGGAATATGGACCTCGATGTCGCTGGAGATCACAGAAGAATGCAACTATCAGAATTGGAAGAATGGCGAGAGAAAGCATATCACAACTCGAAGATCTATAAAGAAAGAGTCAAAAGGTGGCATGACAAGAGGATCAAGAAGAAGGTTGTTGACGGTTCTTAAGTATCAATTTTAATTATCAAATAAACAAGAGAAAGGACCAATATGCAAACAACACCTAGAATTAGGGTTTGATCTAACAGAATTCCACGAGTTTTGTTGTTTATCTGTTTCTGCAGGGGGTTATCAGGAAATAAGGAAGAAAGGCCTACATGTCGGGATTACATAGAGATATCAACGCACCGTGCAATTTTACATCATCTAGAAGACTCCAGAAGCCACGAGACCGAAGCGGAGGCAAAACTGGGCCAGGCCCAGGGCGCCCGCCCTGGTAGCCTGGGCGCCCGCCCCCCTGCTGGAGCCAAATCAGGACTCTTTCGTTCGGGATATTCCACCGACCTATTGGATCAAGAAAAACATAGTACCACCTCGGCTATCGACCCAAAAATGCATAGAAGGGGAGGACTATATAAGCAAGGCCCCCCTGGCCCGTGGAGAAGACATGAAGAAATTATCATAGAGACTGAGGGGTGCCCTCGAAGGAAAACCTCTTCTCTAATTAATATTTCTTTTTAGGCTTAGCAATCAATGTAAGGTAGAAATAGATCTTCTAGTTTCTACTAGATTGAGAGAGATAGAGTGGAGGTGTAGAGTGGAGGAAGCCCGGCCTGTCGGTGTCTACTCCAAGCTTGTACCTGCTGGATCAAGTTCTCCTAACCCGAAGCTTGCTCCTAGGATTCTTCAGTAATTCGACTTCTAAATTCTAGTAAGTTCTTGTTTTATTGTTCTTATGGTTTATGAGTTTACTTTAATCTCTTCGCGTAGAGTTTAGAGTAATTGCTGGCGTAAACATGGTGTTTAGGCTGGGGTACTCATAGATATTCCCTGACTAGCTGGACCGTGGTAGTAGTGAGGAACGTGACAATTCCGAGCTACCTTTGTAGATCACATCTCGTTAGCAGGAAGGATAGGGTTTATAGGTGCGGGTCGAACATCCTTTGTGGTGTCTAGATTCCGTTAGCCTCCCCATTAGAACAGTAGATCATCCTTACCAAGGTTAGAAGGAGACTACAGTTGCAGTCTTCTCTATTTATCACTCACATCGAAAGACATTCTTTGTGCCTAAAGGTTAGTAGTAATAGACCGGTTAGTCAAATGCACTCTTTCTCCTAGTGGTAAAAAAATAAATACGATACTCTGGATAATTTCCCGGGTAAAGTGCTCACCGATATCCGTGCGCTTGCGGATCAATTCATTATTGCGTTCCCAAATATCAACAAGCATTTCTGGCGCCGTTGCCGGGGATCGAAAGACGGTTGCTGAGATAACCTGAGTCTTGCTACTAGCTTGTATCTATACTTTTATCTTTTCTTATCTTTTATATCCTTTATTTATTTTCTTTATTCTTACCTTATGGAAAACCAAAATTCTAAATCGATCCATGAGTCTGCAATCCCTTTAGCAACTGACCTTTTACCATGGGAATCATCACAGCCTATCCAAACACCCTAGTATAAGTTAAGTTCTAGGTTGATTGCCATGATTCAAAACCTATCTTTTTCGGGAAAGGAAGACGAAAACCCTTACCTTCATATTAGAGATTTTGAGCACACATGTGATTGTCTTCGCATTGAAGGCATTTCTGATAAGACTTTACGTTGGAAGCTTTTTCCTTTTTCTCTAAGGGGAGAAGCTAGACAATGGTACAGTCAGAAGGTAAGTCAACAACAAGGTGAATGGGGAGTTTTACGAGCCAACTTTTGTCTAGATTTCTATTCCCTTGACCGTATAGCCGACCTTAGACTCGAAGTCCTATCTTTTAAACAAAAAGATAATGAAACTTTGGGAAAATCCTGGAAACGTTTTTCTGATCTTTTAGAATCTGGTCCAAACCTTAATCTTGAAGACCCTGTTCTTTTATTTCACTTTTTTCGAGGTCTTCATAGAAATCACAAACAAATGCTACACACAATGTCTAGAGGTTCTTTCTTTCGCATCCCTGCTGATGAAGCAAGAGTGATCCTAGATAGAATCCTAGAAGCTGAGATGGATAATACCCTTCATGATGAAACCTACGAAGCCGAAGTAGACACTCTGCCAAATTCTTCATCTACTTTAGCTATCCCAAGTTCTGAGCCTCAAGAGGAAGAAATTCCACTACCGGACTTCATGCTGGATATAGAATCCGATCTTTTTGCCGATTTTGGAAATATTTCAAACTACCATTCTATTGACAAACCCCAAAACGGTCAATTTAGCATTTATTTACCAAGTGAATATCAATTGAGAGAGCTTATCTCAGTCATGAGTAGCGAATGGTTGGAGGAATCAGAGTTTTCCTCTGATGTGATCCGTTTGGACAGACCCTCTATAACTATACGCTGTGCTTATAATTCTGATCGATTTAATGCTCTTTATAATCCTGTTGTGGGGATCAACATTATGTCTGAATCCTTTGCACTTAAACTATTTAAAAATCTTATCTTAACCCCCACAACAAAGGTCATAAAGGAATCTTCGGGACGATTAGTCCCCAGTCTTGGAACTATAAATGTCCTACCTCTTACGGTAGAAGGCTCCATGGTTCATTTGAACTTCTATATCTTTGATACATGGGACTTCGACCTATTGATAGGACAACCTTTTAGAAGACTCCTTTATGAAGGTCATACTGGAAAGCTACACATTTCTTTTGGAAAAACCTTTAAATTCTCAATAATAATTTCACACTCCTTAAACAATAAGGCCGAGTCATATCTTTTGCCTGATCCTATGGAGGAAGTAAAGGCTGCATCTCTAGAGCTTTTAGATGAACCAGACTTAGAAGACGAAACTTCTTTCTTCACAGAAGAAGAAGACGAACCTTCTGAGCCTGAACCCTTAGATGAGTTTGCAGAAACACCTAGACCCCCCATAGAGCTTAAAACTTTACCACCCGGTCTTACCTATGCTTTCCTAAACAATAATCCAGAGTTTCCTGTGATCATTAGCGATAAACTCACTCAGGATCAAACTCTGCGATTAATGACCATTCTTGAGAAACATCACTCAGTATTCGGCTACTCACTTCGAGATCTTACAGGAATCAGTCCTATAATTTGTACCCATCGTATTCCAACAGATCCTTCTGTTACACCCTCTCGAGAACCCCAACGTAGACTTAACAACACTATGAGAGAGGTAGTTAAAAAGGAAGTTATTAAGTTGCTGCATGCAGGGATTATATATCCTGTGCTGCACAGTGAGTGGGTGAGCCCAGTCCAAGTTGTGCCCAAAAAGGGAGGCATGACAGTTATTATGAATGAAAAGAACGAGCTAATTCCGCAACGCACCGTCACAGGATGGCGGATGTGCATAGACTATAGAAAACTAAATAAAGCCACGAGAAAGGATCACTTTCCTTTACCTTTTATAGATGAGATGCTAGAGCGGTTAGCAAACCATTCATTCTTTTGTTTCTTAGATGGATATTCAGGGTATCATCAAATCCCGATCCATCCCGATGATCAAAGCAAAACCACTTTTACATGCCCTTATGGAACTTATGCTTACCGTAGAATGTCTTTTGGGTTATGTAATGCACCAGCTTCTTTTCAAAGATGCATGATGTCTATATTTTCTGATATGATTGAAGAGATTATGGAAGTTTTCATGGATGATTTCTCTGTTTATGGAAAAACTTTTGATAGTTGTCTTGAAAACTTAGATAAGGTTTTGCAAAGATGTGAAGAAAAGCACTTAATCCTTAATTGGGAAAAATGTCATTTTATGGTTAGGGAAGGAATAGTGCTGCGACACTTAGTGTCTGAAAGAGGAATTGAGGTAGACAAAGCTAAAATTGAAGTAATTGAACAACTACCTCCACCTGTGAATATAAAAGGAATTCGAAGCTTTCTTGGCCATGCTGGTTTTTATCGTAGATTCATAAAAGATTTTTCATTCATTGCTAGACCACTTACTCTTTTGCTAGCCAAGGATGCTCCTTTCGAATTTGATGATGCATGTCTAACATCTTTCAATTTATTAAAGAAAGCACTCATCTGTGCACCAATCATTCAACCCCCTGATTGGTCGTTACCTTTTGAAATTATGTGTGATGCTAGTGATTATGCTGTGGGGGCAGTATTGGGACAAACTAAAGATAAGAAGCATCATGCAATTGCTTATGCCAGTAAAACTTTGACAGGAGCTCAACTTAATTATGCAACCACTGAAAAAGAGCTTCTGGCTGTTGTCTTTGCCATTGATAAATTTAGATCTTATTTAGTTGGAGCTAAAATAATTGTTTACACTGATCATGCTGCACTAAAATATTTGCTCACTAAAAAAGATGCTAAACCTCGCCTGATTAGATGGATTTTATTACTCCAAGAATTTGACTTAGAAATAAAAGATAAAAAGGGAGTAGAAAATTCTGTTGCTGATCACCTGTCTAGAATGTATTTTAAGAGTCCACAGGAAACCCCAATCAATGATTCACTCCGGGACGACATGCTCTACGGGATTAACAGGTCTGACCCCTGGTATGCAGATATTGTTAATTTTATGGTTTCAGGGTATGTACCACCAGGAGCAAACAAGAAGAAGCTTATTCAAGAAAGTCGTTCACATATATGGGATGAGCCATACCTCTTCCGAGTATGCTCTGATGGCTTACTCAGGAGATGTGTGACCACTGAGGAAGGATGGAAGATCATCGACAGATGTCATTCATCACCATATGGAGGTCACTATGGAGCATTCCGTACACATTCAAAGATCTGGCAGTGTGGATTCTACTGGCCTACAATGTATGAAGACACGAAGCAATATATCAGGAGATGTGGGCCATGTCAAAGGCACGGAAACATAAATACAAGGGATGCAATGCCACTCACCAACAACCTTCAGATTGAGCTCTTTGATGTCTGGGGGGTAGACTACATGGGTCCATTTCCTCCATCAAAGAAGTGTGAGTACATTTTGGTGGCGGTTGACTATGTCTCCAAGTGGGTAGAAACATTACCTTGCAAGCATGCCGACAACGTCAGTTCAAAGAGGATGTTAGAAGAAATTATATTTCCAAGATTTGTTGTTCCCAGAGTAGTGATAAGTGATGGAGGAGCACACTTCATCGACAAACGCTTCAAGCAATATCTATCAAGACATGGAATCCGTCACAACGTTGCTACCCCCTATCAGCCTCAGACAAGTGGCCAAGCAGAGACTTCCAACAAACAAATCAAGAATATTCTTCAGAAGACAGTAAATGAAATGGGAACGGCGTGGAAAGACAAGTTACCCGATGCACTCTGGGCATACCGGACAGCATACAAGACCCCAATTGGAATGTCTCCATACCAATTGGTGTACGGGAAGACTTGCCATCTACCTGTTGAACTAGAGTTCAAAGCACACTGGGCCATAAAGAGATGGAATATGGACCTAGATGTTGCTGGAGATTATAGAAGAATGCAACTATCAGAATTGGAAGAATGGCGAGAGAAGGCATATCACAATTAAAAAATCTACAAAGAAAGAGTCAAGAGGTGGCATGACAAGAGAATCAAGAAGAAGGAGTTCACACCCGGAGATAAGGTATTACTTTTTAATTCCAGGGTAAAGCTTTTCGGGCATGGAAAACTCCGGAGCAAATGGGAAGGACCATTCAAGGTAATCAATTCATCATCCCACGGAGCTATCACACTTCAAAATAGCGAAGGTACGTTATTCAAGGTAAATGGTCAACGTCTTAAATTATTTTTAGAGCCCAATGAGGAATTTGAAGAAATAGACGTAGTCCATTTTTACCTTCCCATGGAGAATTAGAGCCCGACACTTTTGGTCTGATGGTTTTGGGGCATATATATATTTTTCTAAATAATTTCGCATCTAGAAACGCGCTCAGAAAAGTGGGCCCACAGAGGAGCCAGAGAGAGGGCGGGCGCCCAGGTCAAGTGGGCGGGCGCCCAGCCCCTGTTCCCCCTCGGTCCCGACTTTCTCTGATATGGAAAATGCACTTAGGGTAATCCGAATAATCCCTCGGATGGAAAGTTTCGCACGCACATCGACGGGAGCAACCCGAACAACCCATAGAGGCATCCTTTTGACCCCTATATAAACAGACCCCTGACCTCAGTTTTCAGACACCAAGCCACCAAGCTTTCTCTCCTTCAATTAGAGCTTAATTAGCTCTACTTCAATTAAAATTTTATTAGTTCCTTGCTACTCCAATGGCCGAGAAGTACCACGATGATTGGGAAGTCGTCCCCTTCAACCTCAACATGGAGCCAGTGGAAGACCCCGATGCCCGTGCTCTCGTCCCGGCCAACGCAGAGCGACAACTAGAAGCCATGCCATTACGCCAACGCAGCTCCGCCCAATCCTACCATGCTCAACCAGTTCTCACCGCACCACCACAACCCTTACTCCTCAAAGGACCATCATCCAAGACGAAGACCACTGTCAAGGTACCAATCGGTACAAGGATCCTTCCACCTAGACCCAATGAGAGGGTCGTTGGAGTCAAGACCAACCGGAGCGGCGAGATCAGCAGCGTTCGCTACACTACGGAGGAGGAAAGGCCTTACTTTGAAGGGATTAGAGCATCCAAAGTCCGTTTCATCCCTCCAAAGGCAGCCCCGAAGCACTCTCTCAATGCTTTTGAGACACCTCCCAAGCGTCGCAAGAATATAATGGATATTGATGAGGAAGTTCGCAGGCTAGATAGAGTTATCATAGACCTCCAGTCCTCGATTAATTCCCTCACTAGGCAGCTCTCTAACCACAACACCGTTATATTAGGCCTTAGGCAGGATCTTGCCAGTGCCAACAAGAAGATCAAGGAATTAGAGCGCCGTTAAGTTATCTAGATTAGACCTTGAGGCAATGCATCTTAGTCATTTATCTTTAAATTCGGTTTAGATTTACTATTATCATCAGTTTACTATTATTATCAGTTTGCTATCAGTTTGTTATCAGTCTTTTGTACTAAATGCCTCAAGATCAATAAAGAGTATTACTATTATTATTATTATGTCTTGTGTGTCTCTACTTTATTTTTGTGCAAGAAAGCAGAAAACAAGTATGGGGGAGATCCCTTAACATGCCAAACACACTCCGACTACACCACTCCACGATTCAGGTACACACTCTGCACACTTTACTTCATACATTTATTTTGGATTATGCAGATTACTGTTTCCGACATGATAAAATAAAAAGATTAAAATATTTCTAATCATGATTAATCTCAATCTGTGATATTTCCTGAAAACTTGCAATTATTATAAAATCATTTTAAAACCCTGTGTTACTCAAGTCAATATGGAATATGTGATGGTAGAGTATGAGTTTCTTATTCTTGATATCATTGTTGCTTGGAGAAATTATTTCAAAATATTCAAAATTCTAGCTACCATCCTCAGTGTTTTATATGCCTGATAAAAATAAAAATATTAATGATGATTATAAAGCTATCTACTCTGTATTGAGTTTGTTCAAAATGAGTTAGACCCTTGTTGAGAGATTTATCATGCTCCTAAGATCAAGACATTATTTCAGAAAGATTCACTCTTCCGAAGTATTATTGCATTAGAGGCATGGGCTATGCAAAAATAAAAATATTTCGAGGAAATAAAAAGGAGCCAGTGCTCGACAACCTCGCAGAAAAAATGGACAAGTGTCCGGCAGTAGAATTAGGGGTACCTCGGTATCCACTCAAAAAAAATGAAATGAAAATGATAGCCCATGGTCCCTCTAATAAGCAATATGCCAGCAAGAGTTGACAAAGATTTTAATTTCCAAAGTCTTTGATCTAAGAGTATGACATTCCCCTCCTCGGATCCCGTTTTGATCAGGCAATAAATGCAAAGTAAGAATGCTTGAGAATTTTTGCAAAAATAAAACAACCTCAGTGAGATATATATATAAAAGATAATGAGTGATCTGAGAGAACCTATGAGGATAAAAAGGTATGCTAACTTTCTTTCAAAAATATAACAAAAACTCCAAGTGACAGGATTGAGAAGAAAGGATCTTTACTCTTAACCATAAACATCCCTGACTATGGTACACAGTGGAATTTTAACACCCTGCAATTATATAAAGAGAATGTTTTAAATGTTTTACCCCAGATATTTTTCTTAACCATCCTTTTCTCGAGGACGAGTAAAAGCCTAAGCATGGGGGTATTTGTTGACGGTTCTTAAGTATCAATTTTAATTATCAAATAAACAAGAGAAAGGACCAATATGCAAACAACACCTAGAATTAGGGTTTGATCTAACAGAATTCCATGAGTTTTGTTGTTTATCTATTTCTGCAGGGGGTTATCAGGAAATAAGGAAGAAAGGCCTACATGTCGGGATTACATAGAGATATCAACGCACCGCGTAATTTTACATCATCTAGAAGACTCCAGAAGCCACGAGACCGAAACGGAGGCAAAACTGGGCCAGGCCCAGGGCGCCCGCCCCCCTGCTGGAGCCAAATCAGGACTCTTTCGTTCGGGATATTCCACCGACCTATTGGATCAAGAAAAACATAGTACCACCTCGGCTATCGACCCAAAAACGCATAGAAGGGGAGGACTATATAAGCAAGGCCCCCCTGGCCCGTGGAGAAGACATGAAGAAATTATCATAGAGACTGAGGGGTGCCCTCGAAGGAAAACCTCTTCTCTAATTAATATTTCTTTTTAGGCTTAGCAATCAATGTAAGGTAGAAATAGATCTTCTTGTTTCTACTAGATTGAGAGAGATAGAGTGGAGGTGTAGAGTGGAGGAAGCCCGGCCTGTCGGTGTCTACTCCAAGCTTGTACCTGCAGGATCAAGTTCTCCTAACCCGAAGCTTGCTCCTAGGATTCTTCAGTAATTCGACTTCTAAATTCTAGTAAGTTCTTGTTTTATTGTTCTTATGGTTTATGAGTTTACTTTAATCTCTTCGCGTAGAGTTTAGAGTAATCATTGCTGGTGTAAACATGGTGTTTAGGCTGGGGTACTCATAGATATTCCCTGACTAGCTGGACAGTGGTAGTAGTGAGGAACGTGACAATTCCGAGCTACCTTTGTAGATCACATCTCGTTAGCAGGAAGGATAGGGTTTATCGGTGCGGGTCGAACATCCTTTGTGGTGTCTAGATTCCGTTAGCCTCCCCATTAGAACAGTAGATCATCCTTACCAAGGTTAGAAGGAGACTACGGTTGCAGTCTTCTCTATTTATCACTCACATCGAAAGACATTCTTTGTGCCTAAAGGTTAGTAGTAATAGACCGGTTAGTCAGATGCACTCTTTCTCCTAGTGGTAAAAAAATAAATACGATACTCTGGATAATTTCCCGGGTGAAGTGCTCACCGATATCCGTGCGCTTGCGGATCAATTCCTTATTGCGTTCCCAAATATCAACAAAGGTGTTCACTCCCGGAGATAAGGTATTACTTTTTAATTGTAGGATGAAACTTTTTGGGCATGGAAAACTCCAGAGTAAATGGGAAGGACCATTCAAGGTAATCAATTCATCATCCCACGGAGCTATCACTCTTCAAAATAACGAAGGTACGTTATTCAAGGTAAATGGTCAACGTCTTAAATTATTTTTAGATCCCAATAAAGAATTAGAAGAGATAGACGTGATCCATTTCTACCTTCCCATGGAGATTTAGAGCCGAACCTTTTTAATCTGACGTTTTTGGGCCACATATATATTTTCCGAATAAAGTCTGCACCTAGAAGCATGCTCAAGGAAGCGGGCCCACAGAGGGGCTAGACACAGGGCGGGCGCCCTGATGAAAAGGGCGGGTGCCCAGCCCCTGCCCCCTCTTAGTCCCGATTTCCTCCGTCGCGACAAACACATTTATGGTAAACCTAATAATCATACAGATGGAAAGTTTCACACGCACGACGGCGGGAGTAGCCGAGCAAACCCTAGAGGAACTTTTTGACCCCTATATAAACAGACCCCTGACGTCAGTTTTCAAACACCAATTCATACAAGCCTTCTCTCCTTCTTCAATTAGAGCTTGCTTAGTTCCTCGCTGCTCCAATGGCCGAAGAGTTCCACGACGATTGGGAAGTCGTCCCTTACGACCTCAACAAGAAGCCCAAGGAAGACCCCGATGCCTACGCTCTCATCCCGGCCAACACAGAGCGACAGCTAGAAGCCATGCTATTACGCCAGCGCAGCTCCACCCAATCCTACCATGATCAACCATTTCTCACCGCACCGCTGTAACCCCTACTTCTCAAGGGACCGTCAGCCAAGAAGGAGGCCACCATCAAGGTGCCAGCTGGCACAAGGATCCTGCCACCCAAACCCAATGAGAGGGTCGTTGGAGTCAAGACCAACCGGAGCAGTGAGATCAGCCACATCCGCTACACTACGGAGGAGGAGAGGCCTTACTTTGAGGGGATTAGAGCAGCCAAAGTCTGTTTGATCCCTCCAAAGGCAGCCCCGAATCACGCTTTCAATGCTCTCGAGACACCTCCTAAGCGTCGCAAGACTATAGTAGATTTTGATGAGGACGTTCGTAGGCTAGACAGGATCATCATAGAGCTCCAGTCCTCAGTTAACTCTATCACTGGGCAGCTTTCTAACTATAACACCGTTATACTACGTCTTAGGCATGATCTAGCTGGTGCCAATTTAGATCAGGGAGTTAGAGCGTCGCTAAGTTATCTAGATTAGATCTTAAGGCAGTGCATCTTAGTTATTTATCTTTAAATTCGGTTTAGATCTACTATTAGTTTCAGTCCATTACTAGTCATTTGTAATAAATGCCTCAAGATTATTAAAGATTATTATTATTATGTCTTGTGTGTCTCTACTTTATTTGTATGCAAGAACGCAGAAAACAAGTATGGGGGAGATCCCTCAACATGCCAAACGTACTTCGACTACGCCACTCCACGATTCAGGTACATACTCTGCGCACTTTACACATACACATATATCTTGGTTCATGTAGAATATTGTCTCCGACATGATAAATTTAAAAGATTAAAATGTTTCTAATCATGATCAATCTGACTCTGTGATATTTCCTGAAAACTTGCAATTATTGAAAAATCATTTTAAAACCCAGTGTTACTTAAGTCATTGAGGAATGTGAGATGGTAGAGTATGAGTATCTTATTCTTGATATCATTGTTGCTTGGAGAATTTAGTCAAAAATTATAGCTACCATCCTCAGTGTTTTATATGCCTACTAAACCTGAAAATATTGATAATTATAAAAGCTATCTGCTCTGTATTGAGTTTGTTCAAAATAAGTTAGACTCTTGTTGAGAGATTTATCATGCTCCTAAGATCAAGACATTTATTCAGAAAGATTCACTCTTCCGAAATATTATTGCGTTAGAGGCATGGGCTATGCAAAAATATGGATATTTCGAGGAAATAAAAAGGAGCAAGTGCTCGACAACCTCGTAGAAAAAAAATAGACAAGTGTCCGGCAGTAGAATTAGGGGTACCTCGGTATCCGCTTAAAAAAGAAAGAGAGAGAAGAAAAGAAAAGAAAATGATAGCCCATGGTCCCTCTAATAAGCAATATGCCAGTAAGAGTTGACAAGTTTTTAATTTCCAAAGTCTTTGATCTAAGAGTATGACATTCCTCTCCTCAGATCCTGTTTTGATCAGGCAATTTACAAGGTAAGTATGCTTGAGAATATTTGCAAATTAAAAAAGCCTCAGTGAGATATGCAAAAGATAATGAGTGACCTGAGAGAACCTATGAGGATAAAGGTATGCTAAATTTCTTTTCAAAAATATACAAAAACTCCAAGTAACAGGATTGAGAAGAAAGGACCTCTACTCTTGACCATATATTTCCCTGACTACGCTACACAATGGATTTTTACAACACCCTGCACGTATGAAGAAAATGCTTTACAATAGATTGAAACCTTCCTCTAGGAGAGGCTCGACATGTTGTTTCCGGCTAAGAGCGTCGGCTACAACATTGGCCTTGCCTGGATGATAGTGTACTTCCAGATTACAGTCTTTGATCAATTCCAACCATCTTCTTTGTCTCATGTTTAGTTCGGGCTGAGTGAAGATATATTTGAGGCTCTTATGGTCAGTATAAATGTGACACAGATTACCCAACAGATAATGCCTCCAGAGATTCAATGCATGCACAACTGCTGCTAACTCTAGATCAAGAGTCGGGTAGTTAGCTTCATGCTTCCTCAGCTGCCGAGAGGCATAAGCAATGACTCGGCCTTCTTGCATAAGTACACAACCTAGGCCAGTGCCAGATGCATCACAAAATACATCAAATGGCTTTTCAATGTCAGGCTGTGCCAAAACAGGAGCAGTGTCAGCAGGTGGCGTAAAGCGGTGAAAGCGACTTCACACTCCAGAGACCACACAAACTTCACATCTTTCTGCAGTAGCTTGGTCATAGGCTTGGCTATTTTGGAGAAGTCTGGAATAAAGCAGCGATAATATCTAGCTAGACCGAGAAAACTCCGAACCTCATGCATTGAAGTCGGGGCCTTCCAGTCTAGCACCTCCTGCACTTTTGACGCATCAACAGAGATACCGTCTTCGGATAAAATATGGCCTAGGAAAGGCACTTTCTTCAGCCAAAACTCACACTTGCTGAACTTGGCATAGAGCTGATGTTCTCGCAATCTAGTGAGCACAATCCGAAGGTGCTTCTCATGGTCTTGGGCATGTTCAGAATACACCAATATGTCATCGATGAACACTACCACAAACTTATCCAGTTCAGGCATGAACACCGAATTCATCAGGTTCATGAAATGAGCAGGGGCATTAGTCAGACCAAAGGACATGACTAGATACTCATACAACCCATACCTGGTAGAGAAAGCCGTTTTAGGAATGTCTTCGGGTCGGATCTTGATTTGATGATACCCGGATCTTAGATCAATCTTTGAGAATACCTTAACCTTAGCTAATTGATCAAACAGGATATCAATGCGAGGCAGGGGATACTTGTTTTTGATAGTCATGGCATTCAGCGGACGATGATCCACACATATACGTAGAGACTTGTCCTTCTTGACAAAGAGAGCCGGACAACCCCATGGAGAAGAACTAGGATGAATAAGACCCTTCTCTAGGAGTTCTTGCAATTGTTTCTTCAACTCTGCCAATTCATTGGGTGGCATTCGATATGGCCTTCTAGAGATAGGTGCGGTACCTAGAATGAGATCAATTTTAAACTCGATGTCTCTATCCGGAGGCAACCCGGGTAGATCCTCTAGAAAGGCATCCGGAAACTCACACACTACAGGAATCTCTACCACACTGAGTGGTCTGATAGCGTTTGCAGCGTGACGAATGTCATCACTTTTGGGAAGTTGGACTAAGAAAGCTTCTTTACTATCAGGCTCTCTCAACATGACTACCCTCGTTGAGGTATCTATCAACACCCCATGCTTACTCATCCAATTCATTCCTAGAATAACATCTATCCCCAAGCCTGGCAAAATTACTAAATCTGCTGAATAATTACGCCCTTCAATGGCAATATGTACATCCCTCACTAATTGATTTGTAGCGATTTGATATCCAGCAGCACTAATGCAAAATTTGCCATTGTCAAGATCCACTGCATGCTGCCCATGTTTAGATGCAAATGCCTGACTCATAAATGAATGTGAAGCTCCAGAATCAAACAAGACAACTGCGGGATGTTGATTGACAAGAAACATACCAGCGGTGACCACTTCACCTTCAGGGATTTCTTCAACAGTGGTGTAGTGCGCTCGGCCGATACGGTTATTTACCCCAGCTGCAGAATTCCTCTTGGGATAAGGGCATTCCCTCGCCCAATGACCAATTTGTTTGCAATTGAAGCAAGGATAGTTATCAGGGGGAGTCTTGGGACCTCCTTGACCTGTAGTACCCCTGGGAACAGCAACTGTGAAGGACTTGCAAACTCTTGTCTTCACATTCGTCTTCTTCTGCGGCGGCCTATACCTTGTCACAGTATTGGGCGGGCGATAGGCAGGCTTACTTGTCACTGGAGCCTTGGACTGCGAAGCACCTGCTTCATAAGCCCTCTTGCAGTTCTTAGATGCAGCATAAACAGCATTGGAGTTCTCCTGGGTCAACGCATCACTCACAAACTCATTGAAGGTGGTACTCTTGTTACCAGCCATGTTCTTGGACAGCTTGGGCCCAAGTCCTCTCTTGAAACTAGCAAGCTTTTTAACCTCAGTATCAACAAATGCTGGAGCATAGCGAGACAAGTTGTTAAAAGCATGAAGATACTCAGTCAAACTTTTGGTTCCCTGAGTCAAGTTCATGAACTCAGTATGCTTGATAGTCATTAAGCCCTACAGAATATAAGTGTTCCTAAAAGTAGTTTGGAACTGATCCCAGGTTACAACAGCATTGGCAGGCAAGCTGGTCCTATAATGACTCCACCAGACACCTGCTTTGCCTTCCAACTGGTGTCCTGCATACTTCGCCTTTAGTTCTTCAGTCACCCTCAACAAGCAGAACTTCTGCTCAAGCGTATTGAGCCATTCATCAGCTTCCAGAGGTTCAGAGGCCTCCTTGAAAACCGGTGGCTTCGTGTCCTGGAATTCCTTGAAATTACTGTACTGATTTGCCTCTCCGCCTTGGCGGGCATGGCGACCACCCCAGTTCTGCTATGCCATGGTTTGCATAGCTTCATTGATCATCCGCTGACCCTCCACAAGAGTTGCCAGGAGCTCGGCAGGCGTAGGCGGGGGAGGAGGTGGCGGTGGCGGCACCTCATTGTGGCCGAAGCGAGTGTTGCGAGCCATCTGCACAAGGCATACCAAGTGACCGTTTAGGATAATAGATATAATTGCCATGAATCTCGATTGATGCCGTACGGAATTTAATGAAATAAATTCACATAATACATGGCACAATAATCCATGTACAACAAGGGAACATCATCCACGACACTGGTTATTCTCGCGGTCATTCACAGCCACATTTCACAAGGATGAAAGACATTACTGGAAATTATTTCAGCTCAACACAAACATGGAGCATCAAAAATAAGTGTACAGGGTTACACAGAGTCATTGTCACAACTTAAGTTTTACAGGAAGGGCACCATGGTCAAATACATAGAGTCTCACTGGAATTTCAGATTACATATCCACTACATAAAGAGATGGGAGCTGGTACATAAATATGGAAACTATTGAGAAACTACAGTTCTTCTTCAGATTCTCCATTAGAGATTATGCCATCATCATGATCTTCCTCACTAGGGGCCTCGTCATGATTAATTGGGACAGGGTGTGGAATAGGATTTATAATATTATTTAGGCGATGGACATCTAACTGCAGCTCAACAATCCTAGTGATCAGCTCTTCCTCTCTAATCTCGGCATGGAACGAAGCTCTAACTCTAGGAGCTTCTCTATTTTCAGCCAGGCGCATAGCCTCATCTTGCTCTCTAGTCATTTGCATCATGCGAGCTTGTGCCTCATTGCGCTCTCTAACTGCATTTTCAACTTGGTTGCGACGGGCTTGCAAAGCGGTATGGTAGTTTTTAATTTCAGCTTGTGCATCACTAAAGGCTTTGTGGTGCTTGCGCACGCGCTTGCGCAGTTTGCGCTGCCCAATTTGAGATTGCTGAAGCGCTAGCATGGCTTCTATGTCGGTGTCTTGGCATATAAAGTACAGCTTAAGTACCGCCAGCATGGCGCTCATAGCAGGGCTAGAGCTATATCCTAGTATGGTTTCTCTCATCTCCAGGGGCTCAGGTCCTATCTGGGATACAAAGGTGTCAGTCACAGTCACTCTAGGAAAAGATCCTGCTGGGCCATTAACTAGCTCATCACCATAGTCTTAGCATATTTCTAACAGCACTTCTAAGGCTGCTACTTGGGCACCCTCCCAAGGAGTTTGACCATCGGACTCTACTATCCAACCTAGCCACTGTGGGTTGTTTAGACAAGGGGGAACTATAATTTGGACATCTACCCAAGGTAAAGATCCTACATGCTCGGCCTCTGTCCAAGTGTACTGAGGTGGTTCCTCATATCCCACTGAACTCAGCACCCTCCACAACAAGGTAGGAGTGCCAAACATGTCCAGAAAAGTCTCACTTGCATGTGGGGCTGCCATCTGTAGGAAAGACCACAACTTGCGTAAGGAAGATTAATTACAAGGGAAGGTAACTAGATATAGTTTTGGATTATAAGGATTGAGTAGTGCATAAGGAAGGCATGAATGATTCATGATGCATGCACGTTCCATACATCCTTACCATTACTAGAAGAAAGTTCTAACGGTATAGTCGGTGGCATACATACGTGCACTCTTTATACGTAACTACATGGTCTACACATTTCGTTGTTAGTGTACCTGTAGAAAATTTCATTTCAGCCCAACCCCACAAGAGTATATTTGCAGAAATGAAAGTCTAATCAGCTACAACCAAGCTAGGTACTCCGATATATATCCCCAAACATATATCGCAGCACGCTACCCATATAAGGTACACCCATATATACATCAAACATGTATATGTGACTGCACTCACTACCCACAATTAAGTACCTTCATATATATACATGTGTGCAACATGTAAATATTCCAGTAACCACAGCTAACACTCCCCTAGACCGACGGTTGGACGGTCATGCTCTCACAACTCACACTTACCGTAGCGTAGAGGCATATAGATCCATACATTCCCACCCAAGCAAGTGGCATCCATACAATTTCACGCCGTATGGATGACGAAAGAAAACAATCATTGCTTACAAAGGCGTAGAGGTATATGATCCATTCATTACCACTTAAGTAAGTGGCATCCATATTATTACATGCCAAATGGATGACGAAAGGAAAAACCCCCATATTAGTAATATTAAGCCACCTAGAAGTCCTTAAGCGGGCATAAAGGGTATGACCACTGGCATGGTATATGTTATTAAAACATTTTTAAAACAGCCCTATATATAGTCTAATTTGCCAATTAGTTTGGGAAAAAAATTCATTTGTTTTTAAATACATCTATGATGGTTAAATGCTTAATCTTGCTCCGATGCCAGCTATAACAGAACCATCCAATTTATAAGAATTCAAGTGAATTAGCTACCACAAATATTGTCTAATTTGCCAATTAGTTTGGGAAAAACAAATTCATTTGTTTTTAAATACATCTATAATGGTTAAATGCTTAATCTTGCTCCGATGCCAGCTATAACAGAACCATCCAATTTATAAGAATTCAAGTGAATTAGCGACCACAAAGCAGTCAAGCCAATGGACTTGAACCCATATGAACCTGATAGTCCGACGAAATCTCAAAACACCTCGATTCAACCAACATACAACCAAGATCGTACATGATCAAGCATCGCCATCACTGATTATATACATTCGTCACAGAACATAATTTTAAAACACATCGCAGTTTAAACAAAGTTATTACAAACCAGTTTAGTAGCGGAAGCAAAGTAGTTTTGAAACCAACACACACTCAGTTTAATTACATGCCAGATCCATAGTCAACCCAACAAAAGCACAACTGAAGGTAATAGAGCTGATCATGCCCATGATCTACTCATCGTCCGCAGCCGGATGATGACAGTTAGCACAGTAGCCGTGATAAACGACATCATCTGCAACAAGGGTAAATAAAACCCTGAGTACGAGAATGTACTCAGCTAGACTTACCCGTCATAAACCAGAAATAAAGTGACACCAAGGAGTATGCAAGGCTGATATTTGTGGACTAGCTTGACTCACATTTTGCATAAAAAGCTTTAGTTGTAAGTAACCCATTTATAACATTTCAGCAGCAGGTTCATTACTTAACAACTATCCACTAGATTAGTACCTGTTCTAAGCATACACTTGAGTATTTAAGCATCACAATAATAACCATATTCGGATTATCACATAGCTATCAACATTCTTAACATAACCATTAAGTTCATTTAGTGAGTTCTACGTTGCCGCTGCTCGAGTCAAGTTCTCACTATCCGGGAGAGACGGCGATTCGAATTAATTCCTATCCAGCTGGAGGGGTATTCCTGGCACTCACGCAAGCATACTTCATGAGGGTAGCTCGGATCACCTTTAGCACAACTCCAGACCAAGTCGCGGGTCCGTACGGTGCCGCACCCTCAGGGACCGCCAATCTGCCAGGGTCAGGACTCTAACCTAACACGTCGGTCTTACGCCATTGACTCTCCGCACATCCTTACTACCAATCGGGGTGCGCATTTTAACCAAATCGGGGTATCTGGCCGGAGATGCACTCGTAGGCTTCACGGTCGGAACGACTTATCTGGCCAGCTAAGTGTTAGGCATGCGTTCAACATGACACGAGGACGTACAACGTATCGGTCCTTAAACGACACAGACGGGGATAGATTCACACCCAAGACCTCCATGCCTTGTTGCTGCACTATCTTCATCCCACCCGGTCTCAAATTCATTATTAGCACATGGTTATTTCCACGATAGCAAATATAGCCAACCGTGATTCAGTATCCACCTATCTCTCGCAGGTGACAGGAAATCACCCGGCTTCTACCGAGCTAAGAATGGCTAAGCATCATCTCGATCCTGGACCTACTTAGGTGTTTAAGAGGTGGACAAGGTAGTCATTATGCAGCAAGGGTGTCATATCAACGCCTAACACTTAATGCAACAATACATAACCATAGTCAATTGATAGCTGGACATGATAACAAAAATAGTAGGAAGCTTAAAATGCTCCGGGGCTTGCCTTCAACGTAAGTAGAGGGACGGTGGTCAGGACACTCCGGTAGATCTTCTTCCTCCTCAGCTCCTTGAGGTGGCTCCCCCTTCTGCTCCTCTGGCTCAGGCTAACTAGACAAGGTAATCAACCTTAGCTACTCCTACTTAGTCACTGGTTTCATGGACAGATTAACTAGTCACCAGATTCAGCTATAACTTAAGCATTAGTTGGCTAAACTAAGCAAGTAGATACTTTCTGGAAAGCTTAAAACATTGTCTACAAAACATCTTTAGACATCCCAGGAAGATTCCTAACCAAAATATGTTGAAACAGGCAAAGTGTGCTGGCTGTCCTGGGAAATCCAGAGAGCAAGCACTTCGCAGCAGCTACTTATAACATTCATAACTTTTAAACTACTCATCAAAATATCATGAAATTTGGAAACAAAGTAGATAAGTAAGTTGGCTACAAGTTTGTTATAGACAAGTTTTCCAGGAAACTTTATCTTCAAGCAGTTCCTAAACAATTTCTATCAGCTACACAGAAATGCTCTAGGAAAGACATAATTAGCAAAATAATATTTTTGCACATACTAAGAATGTAACACTGGTTCAAACCAAAAGCACCAGTAGATAGAACATGTATAAGAAACACTAGAAAACATCATGGCAAGGTTTAAACTTATTTCTATCATCACCTTTTCTATTTGTTTAATTATTAGGATGATTTAATGAGAATATATCACAAGTGCTCCAAAAATTCCAATAAAATTACAGCAAGCTCTATAAGCTACCTCAAGGTCACTGTATAATTTTCAGAATTCTTGCACATGCCGATTGTGATATATGAAAATGACAAGCTAATAATGGCATCAAAGGCATAAATGAGAAACCCTATCAAGAAGTGTCAAACAACAGATTTCAGATTTTTCTTAGCTTTGTTTACACATGATTATCTCACTCAGCAAGTTTCACCAGAAAAGGAGTCATAATCTATTTACTAAAAATACCACAAGAAACTCCTATTTAAACAAGAAATAATTATACTTCACCAACAGTCATCGAAAAATCATGATAATTTTATCAGAGCCTATGCATGTCATAAGTAACAATATCCTAAATTTGCATGGCCATCATACTCACGTATCTCAAGATATAATTACCTCTTATTTCATCAAGATTAAATCATATCTATTTATTTCGGCAAAACATGGCATGTTTTATATTTTTAACAAAATCTAGACCAACACAGGAATCTAGCAAAATTGGAATATCTCCATTTGGATCTGTATAACTCGAGTTATGAATTTTACAAAATCAGCACATGCTCTGCAAAACAGTGAACCAGAGGAGAGAGAGAGAGAGAGAGTGGCTGACAGGTGGGGTCCGCTGACACACGGGACCCACGTCACAGAGAGACAGAGACAGGGGAGAGCTCGTCACCGGCGAAACTCGACGACGGCGAGGTCTCAGTCGGATCCAAGGGCATCTACGTGTTCCTATCCTCATGGCGAACTCGTTGACCTACTTTGCTCGCGCTCTTCTGGACCCTAGGGTGCTCGCCGTCACAAATGGCGGAGCGGCGGTGCTGCGCGGCGTCACGCCGGCGAACTGAGGCAACGGCAGCTTAGTAGAGGTTGCGGACGAGCAAGAGTGAAGCAAGGCGAAGCTATAGGAAGAAGAATCACGGCCAGAGGTGAACCAGAGAGGTCTAGCCACGTCGCCGGTGATCTCTGCGAACTCCGGCGAGGTGGAGCTCGCAACGGAGTTGACAATGCAGCCTCACCAGTGCTCGGCTAAGGGAAAGAGGTGGACGTCGAGGCAGAGGACGTCGAGGCGGAGCTCTGGGCGGGCTGGCTTGGCCGGAGACGCGGTGGAGCGGCTGGGAAAGCTCGCCGATGCACGGCGGAGCTCGCCGAGGACGAAGGCGGGCGAAATGTGGAGCGCTAGAGGAGGGAATGGCGTGTCTGAGGCGTCCACTCGGTGCGTGGCGACTTGTGGATGACATTGGGGCTGACAAGCGGGGTCACCATCGACGTACGACCGACAGGTGGCCGGACACGCGGCAGCGGGCCAGCTCTGTCCAACTGAATCGTTTTTCTGAATCGCCCGATTGCAGTGTCTGAAACTCTAACTTCGTCGACGTTTTACTGGAGATTCACTCAGTGGTTTTGGCTCAGATTTGTTCCATTGGGTAGAGCTACACGAGATCTATAGGTTTGCTTACAAAAAGATAATGAAACTTTGGGAAAATCCTGGAAACGTTTTTCTGATCTTTTAGAATCTGGTCCAAACCTTAATCTTGAAGACCCTGTTCTTTTATTTCACTTTTTTCGAGGTCTTCATAGAAATCACAAACAAATGCTACACACAATGTCTAGAGGTTCTTTCTTTCGCATCCCTGCTGATGAAGCAAGAGTGATCCTAGATAGAATCCTAGAAGCTGAGATGGATAATACCCTTCATGATGAAACCTACGAAGCCGAAGTAGACACTCTGCCAAATTCTTCATCTACTTTAGCTATCCCAAGTTCTGAGCCTCAAGAGGAAGAAATTCCACTACCGGACTTCATGCTGGATATAGAATCCGATCTTTTTGCCGATTTTGGAAATATTTCAAACTACCATTCTATTGACAAACCCCAAAACGGTCAATTTAGCATTTATTTACCAAGTGAATATCAATTGAGAGAGCTTATCTCAGTCATGAGTAGCGAATGGTTGGAGGAATCAGAGTTTTCCTCTGATGTGATCCGTTTGGACAGACCCTCTATAACTATACGCTGTGCTTATAATTCTGATCGATTTAATGCTCTTTATAATCCTGTTGTGGGGATCAACATTATGTCTGAATCCTTTGCACTTAAACTATTTAAAAATCTTATCTTAACCCCCACAACAAAGGTCATAAAGGAATCTTCGGGACGATTAGTCCCCAGTCTTGGAACTATAAATGTCCTACCTCTTACGGTAGAAGGCTCCATGGTTCATTTGAACTTCTATATCTTTGATACATGGGACTTCGACCTATTGATAGGACAACCTTTTAGAAGACTCCTTTATGAAGGTCATACTGGAAAGCTACACATTTCTTTTGGAAAAACCTTTAAATTCTCAATAATAATTTCACACTCCTTAAACAATAAGGCCGAGTCATATCTTTTGCCTGATCCTATGGAGGAAGTAAAGGCTGCATCTCTAGAGCTTTTAGATGAACCAGACTTAGAAGACGAAACTTCTTTCTTCACAGAAGAAGAAGACGAACCTTCTGAGCCTGAACCCTTAGATGAGTTTGCAGAAACACCTAGACCCCCCATAGAGCTTAAAACTTTACCACCCGGTCTTACCTATGCTTTCCTAAACAATAATCCAGAGTTTCCTGTGATCATTAGCGATAAACTCACTCAGGATCAAACTCTGCGATTAATGACCATTCTTGAGAAACATCACTCAGTATTCGGCTACTCACTTCGAGATCTTACAGGAATCAGTCCTATAATTTGTACCCATCGTATTCCAACAGATCCTTCTGTTACACCCTCTCGAGAACCCCAACGTAGACTTAACAACACTATGAGAGAGGTAGTTAAAAAGGAAGTTATTAAGTTGCTGCATGCAGGGATTATATATCCTGTGCTGCACAGTGAGTGGGTGAGCCCAGTCCAAGTTGTGCCCAAAAAGGGAGGCATGACAGTTATTATGAATGAAAAGAACGAGCTAATTCCGCAATGCACCGTCACAGGATGGCGGATGTGCATAGACTATAGAAAACTAAATAAAGCCACGAGAAAGGATCACTTTCCTTTACCTTTTATAGATGAGATGCTAGAGCGGTTAGCAAACCATTCATTCTTTTGTTTCTTAGATGGATATTCAGGGTATCATCAAATCCCGATCCATCCCGATGATCAAAGCAAAACCACTTTTACATGCCCTTATGGAACTTATGCTTACCGTAGAATGTCTTTTGGGTTATGTAATGCACCAGCTTCTTTCAAAGATGCATGATGTCTATATTTTCTGATATGATGAAAGAGATTATGGAAAGTTTCATGGGATGATTTCTCTGTTTATGGAAAAACTTTTGATAGTTGTCTTGAAAACTTAGATAAGGTTTTGCAAAGATGTGAAGAAAAGCACTTAATCCTTAATTGGGAAAAATGTCATTTTATGGTTAGGGAAGGAATAGTGCTGGGACACTTAGTGTCTGAAAGAGGAATTGAGGTAGACAAAGCTAAAATTGAAGTAATTGAACAACTACCTCCACCTGTGAATATAAAAGGAATTCGAAGCTTTCTTGGCCATGCTGGTTTTTATCGTAGATTCATAAAAGATTTTTCATTCATTGCTAGACCACTTACTCTTTTGCTAGCCAAGGATGCTCCTTTCGAATTTGATGATGCATGTCTAACATCTTTCAATTTATTAAAGAAAGCACTCATCTGTGCACCAATCATTCAACCCCTGATTGGTCGTTACCTTTTGAAATTATGTGTGATGCTAGTGATTATGCTGTGGGGGCAGTATTGGGACAAACTAAAGATAAGAAGCATCATGCAATTGCTTATGCCAGTAAAACTTTGACAGGAGCTCAACTTAATTATGCAACCACTGAAAAAGAGCTTCTGGCTGTTGTCTTTGCCATTGATAAATTTAGATCTTATTTAGTTGGAGCTAAAATAATTGTTTACACTGATCATGCTGCACTAAAATATTTGCTCACTAAAAAAGATGCTAAACCTCGCCTGATTAGATGGATTTTATTACTCCAAGAATTTGACTTAGAAATAAAAGATAAAAAGGGAGTAGAAAATTCTGTTGCTGATCACCTGTCTAGAATGTATTTTAAGAGTCCACAGGAAACCCCAATCAATGATTCACTCCGGGACGACATGCTCTACGGGATTAACAGGTCTGACCCCTGGTATGCAGATATTGTTAATTTTATGGTTTCAGGGTATGTACCACCAGGAGCAAACAAGAAGAAGCTTATTCAAGAAAGTCGTTCACATATATGGGATGAGCCATACCTCTTCCGAGTATGCTCTGATGGCTTACTCAGGAGATGTGTGACCACTGAGGAAGGATGGAAGATCATCGACAGATGTCATTCATCACCATATGGAGGTCACTATGGAGCATTCCGTACACATTCAAAGATCTGGCAGTGTGGATTCTACTGGCCTACAATGTATGAAGACACGAAGCAATATATCAGGAGATGTGGGCCATGTCAAAGGCACGGAAACATAAATACAAGGGATGCAATGCCACTCACCAACAACCTTCAGATTGAGCTCTTTGATGTCTGGGGAGTAGACTACATGGGTCCATTTCCTCCATCAAAGAAGTGTGAGTACATTTTGGTGGCGGTTGACTATGTCTCCAAGTGGGTAGAAACATTACCTTGCAAGCATGCCGACAACGTCAGTTCAAAGAGGATGTTTGAAGAAATTATATTTCCAAGATTTGGAGTTCCCAGAGTAGTGATAAGTGATGGAGGAGCACACTTCATCGACAAACGCTTCAAGCAATATCTATCAAGACATGGAATCCGTCACAACGTTGCTACCCCCTATCAGCCTCAGACAAGTGGCCAAGCAGAGACTTCCAACAAACAAATCAAGAATATTCTTCAGAAGACAGTAAATGAAATGGGAACGGCGTGGAAAGACAAGTTACCCGATGCACTCTGGGCATACCGGACAGCATACAAGACCCCAATTGGAATGTCTCCATACCAATTGGTGTACGGGAAGACTTGCCATCTACCTGTTGAACTAGAGTTCAAAGCACACTGGGCCATAAAGAGATGGAATATGGACCTAGATGTTGCTGGAGATTATAGAAGAATGCAACTATCAGAATTGGAAGAATGGCGAGAGAAGGCATATCACAATTCAAAAATCTACAAAGAAAGAGTCAAGAGGTGGCATGACAAGAGAATCAAGAAGAAGGAGTTCACACCCGGAGATAAGGTATTACTTTTTAATTCCAGGGTAAAGCTTTTCGGGCATGGAAAACTCCGGAGCAAATGGGAAGGACCATTCAAGGTAATCAATTCATCATCCCACGGAGCTATCACACTTCAAAATAGCGAAGGTACGTTATTCAAGGTAAATGGTCAACGTCTTAAATTATTTTTAGAGCCCAATGAGGAATTTGAAGAAATAGACGTAGTCCATTTTTACCTTCCCATGGAGAATTAGAGCCCGACACTTTTGGTCTGATGGTTTTGGGGCATATATATATTTTTCTAAATAATTTCGCATCTAGAAACGCGCTCAGAAAAGTGGGCCCACAGAGGAGCCAGAGAGAGGGCGGGCGCCCAGGTCAAGTGGGCGGGCGCCCAGCCCCTGTTCCCCCTCGGTCCCGACTTTCTCTGATATGGAAAATGCACTTAGGGTGATCCGAATAATCCCTCGGATGGAAAGTTTCGCACGCACATCGACGGGAGCAACCCGAACAACCCATAGAGGCATCCTTTTGACCCCTATATAAACAGACCCCTGACCTCAGTTTTCAGACACCAAGCCACCAAGCTTTCTCTCCTTCAATTAGAGCTTAATTAGCTCTACTTCAATTAAAATTTTATTAGTTCCTTGCTACTCCAATGGCCGAGAAGTACCACGATGATTGGGAAGTCGTCCCCTTCAACCTCAACATGGAGCCAGTGGAAGACCCCGATGCCCGTGCTCTCGTCCCGGCCAACACAGAGCGACAACTAGAAGCCATGCCATTACGCCAACGCAGCTCCGCCCAATCCTACCATGCTCAACCAGTTCTCACTGCACCACCACAACCCTTACTCCTCAAAGGACCATCATCCAAGACGAAGACCACTATCAAGGTACCAATCGGTACAAGGATCCTTCCACCTAGACCCAATGAGAGGGTCGTTGGAGTCAAGACCAACCGGAGCGGCGAGATCAGCAGCGTTCGCTACACTACGGAGGAGGAAAGGCCTTACTTTGAAGGGATTAGAGCATCCAAAGTCCGTTTCATCCCTCCAAAGGCAGCCCCGAAGCACTCTCTCAATGCTTTTGAGACACCTCCCAAGCGTCGCAAGAATATAATGGATATTGATGAGGAAGTTCGCAGGCTAGATAGAGTTATCATAGACCTCCAGTCCTCGATTAATTCCCTCACTAGGCAGCTCTCTAACCACAACACCGTTATATTAGGCCTTAGGCAGGATCTTGCCAGTGCCAACAAGAAGATCAAGGAATTAGAGCGCCGTTAAGTTATCTAGATTAGACCTTGAGGCAATGCATCTTAGTCATTTATCTTTAAATTCGGTTTAGATTTACTATTATCATCAGTTTACTATTATTATCAGTTTGCTATCAGTTTGTTATCAGTCTTTTGTACTAAATGCCTCAAGATCAATAAAGAGTATTACTATTATTATTATTATGTCTTGTGTGTCTCTACTTTATTTTTGTGCAAGAAAGCAGAAAACAAGTATGGGGGAGATCCCTTAACATGCCAAACACACTCCGACTACACCACTCCACGATTCAGGTACACACTCTGCACACTTTACTTCATACATTTATTTTGGATTATGCAGATTACTGTTTCCGACATGATAAAATAAAAAGATTAAAATATTTCTAATCATGATTAATCTCAATCTGTGATATTTCCTGAAAACTTGCAATTATTATAAAATCATTTTAAAACCCTGTGTTACTCAAGTCAATATGGAATATGTGATGGTAGAGTATGAGTTTCTTATTCTTGATATCATTGTTGCTTGGAGAAATTATTTCAAAATATTCAAAATTCTAGCTACCATCCTCAGTGTTTTATATGCCTGATAAAAATAAAAATATTAATGATGATTATAAAGCTATCTACTCTGTATTGAGTTTGTTCAAAATGAGTTAGACCCTTGTTGAGAGATTTATCATGCTCCTAAGATCAAGACATTATTTCAGAAAGATTCACTCTTCCGAAGTATTATTGCATTAGAGGCATGGGCTATGCAAAAATAAAAATATTTCGAGGAAATAAAAAGGAGCCAGTGCTCGACAACCTCGCAGAAAAAATGGACAAGTGTCCGGCAGTAGAATTAGGGGTACCTCGGTATCCACTTAAAAAAAATGAAATGAAAATGATAGCCCATGGTCCCTCTAATAAGCAATATGCCAGCAAGAGTTGACAAAGATTTTAATTTCCAAAGTCTTTGATCTAAGAGTATGACATTCCCCTCCTCGGATCCCGTTTTGATCAGGCAATAAATGCAAAGTAAGAATGCTTGAGAATTTTTGCAAAAATAAAACAACCTCAGTGAGATATATATATAAAAGATAATGAGTGATCTGAGAGAACCTATGAGGATAAAAAGGTATGCTAACTTTCTTTCAAAAATATAACAAAAACTCCAAGTGACAGGATTGAGAAGAAAGGATCTTTACTCTTAACCATAAACATCCCTGACTATGGTACACAGTGGAATTTTAACACCCTGCAATTATATAAAGAGAATGTTTTAAATGTTTTACCCCAGATATTTTTCTTAACCATCCTTTTCTCGAGGACGAGTAAAAGCCTAAGCATGGGGGTATTTGTTGACGGTTCTTAAGTATCAATTTTAATTATCAAATAAACAAAAGAAAGGACCAATATGCAAACAACACCTAGAATTAGGGTTTGATCTAACAGAATTCCATGAGTTTTGTTGTTTATCTGTTTCTGCAGGGGGTTATCAGGAAATAAGGAAGAAAGGCCTACATGTCGGGATTACATAGAGATATCAACGCACCGCGTAATTTTACATCATCTAGAAGACTCCAGAAGCCACGAGACCGAAACGGAGGCAAAACTGGGCCAGGCCCAGGGCGCCCGCCCCCCTGCTGGAGCCAAATCAGGACTCTTTCGTTCGGGATATTCCACCGACCTATTGGATCAAGAAAAACATAGTACCACCTCGGCTATCGACCCAAAAACGCATAGAAGGGGAGGACTATATAAGCAAGGCCCCCCTGGCCCGTGGAGAAGACATGAAGAAATTATCATAGAGACTGAGGGGTGCCCTCGAAGGAAAACCTCTTCTCTAATTAATATTTCTTTTTAGGCTTAGCAATCAATGTAAGGTAGAAATAGATCTTCTTGTTTCTACTAGATTGAGAGAGATAGAGTGGAGGTGTAGAGTGGAGGAAGCCCGGCCTGTCGGTGTCTACTCCAAGCTTGTACCTGCAGGATCAAGTTCTCCTAACCCGAAGCTTGCTCCTAGGATTCTTCAGTAATTCGACTTCTAAATTCTAGTAAGTTCTTGTTTTATTGTTCTTATGGTTTATGAGTTTACTTTAATCTCTTCGCGTAGAGTTTAGAGTAATCATTGCTGGTGTAAACATGGTGTTTAGGCTGGGGTACTCATAGATATTCCCTGACTAGCTGGACAGTGGTAGTAGTGAGGAACGTGACAATTCCGAGCTACCTTTGTAGATCACATCTCGTTAGTAGGAAGGATAGGGTTTATCGGTGCGGGTCGAACATCCTTTGTGGTGTCTAGATTCCGTTAGCCTCCCCATTAGAACAGTAGATCATCCTTACCAAGGTTAGAAGGAGACTACGGTTGCAGTCTTCTCTATTTATCACTCACATCGAAAGACATTCTTTGTGCCTAAAGGTTAGTAGTAATAGACCGGTTAGTCAGATGCACTCTTTCTCCTAGTGGTAAAAAAATAAATACGATACTCTGGATAATTTCCCGGGTGAAGTGCTCACCGATATCCGTGCGCTTGCGGATCAATTCCTTATTGCGTTCCCAAATATCAACAAAGGTGTTCACTCCTGGAGATAAGGTATTACTTTTTAATTGTAGGATGAAACTTTTTGGGCATGGAAAACTCCAGAGTAAATGGGAAGGACCATTCAAGGTAATCAATTCATCATCCCACGGAGCTATCACTCTTCAAAATAACGAAGGTACGTTATTCAAGGTAAATGGTCAACGTCTTAAATTATTTTTAGATCCCAATAAAGAATTAGAAGAGATAGACGTGATCCATTTCTACCTTCCCATGGAGATTTAGAGCCGAACCTTTTTAATCTGACGTTTTTGGGCCACATATATATTTTCCGAATAAAGTCTGCACCTAGAAGCATGCTCAAGGAAGCGGGCCCACAGAGGGGCTAGACATAGGGCGGGCGCCCTGATGAAAAGGGCGGGTGCCCAGCCCCTGCCCCCTCTTAGTCCCGATTTCCTCCGTCGCGACAAACACATTTATGGTAAACCTAATAATCATACAGATGGAAAGTTTCACACGCACGACGGTGGGAGTAGCCGAGCAAACCCTAGAGGCACTTTTTGACCCCTATATAAACAGACCCCTGACGTCAGTTTTCAAACACCAATTCATACAAGCCTTCTCTCCTTCTTCAATTAGAGCTTGCTTAGTTCCTCGCTGCTCCAATGGCCGAAGAGTTCCACGACGATTGGGAAGTCGTCCCCTACGACCTCAACAAGAAGCCCAAGGAAGACCCCGATGCCTACGCTCTCATCCCGGCCAACACAGAGCGACAGCTAGAAGCCATGCTATTACGCCAGCGCAGCTCCACCCAATCCTACCATGATCAACCATTTCTCACCGCACCGCTGTAACCCCTACTTCTCAAGGGACCGTCAGCCAAGAAGGAGGCCACCATCAAGGTGCCAGCTGGCACAAGGATCCTGCCACCCAAACCCAATGAGAGGGTCGTTGGAGTCAAGACCAACCGGAGCAGTGAGATCAGCCACATCCGCTACACTACGGAGGAGGAGAGGCCTTACTTTGAGGGGATTAGAGCAGCCAAAGTCTGTTTGATCCCTCCAAAGGCAGCCCCGAATCACGCTTTCAATGCTCTCGAGACACCTCCTAAGCGTCGCAAGACTATAGTAGATTTTGATGAGGACGTTCGTAGGCTAGACAGGATCATCATAGAGCTCCAGTCCTCAGTTAACTCTATCACTGGGCAGCTTTCTAACCATAACACCGTTATACTACGTCTTAGGCATGATCTAGCTGGTGCCAATTTAGATCAGGGAGTTAGAGCGTCGCTAAGTTATCTAGATTAGATCTTAAGGCAATGCATCTTAGTTATTTATCTTTAAATTCGGTTTAGATCTACTATTAGTTTCAGTCCATTACTAGTCATTTGTAATAAATGCCTCAAGATTAATAAAGATTATTATTATTATGTCTTGTGTGTCTCTACTTTATTTGTATGCAAGAACGCAGAAAACAAGTATGGGGGAGATCCCTCAACATGCCAAACATACTTCGACTACACCACTCCAAGATTCAGGTACATACTCTGCGCACTTTACACATACACATATATCTTGGTTCATGTAGAATATTGTCTCCGACATGATAAATTTAAAAGATTAAAATGTTTCTAATCATGATCAATCTGACTCTCTGATATTTCCTGAAAACTTGCAATTATTGAAAAATCATTTTAAAACCCGGTGTTACTTAAGTCATTGAGGAATGTGAGATGGTAGAGTATGAGTATCTTATTCTTGATATCATTGTTGCTTGGAGAATTTAGTCAAAAATTATAGCTACCATCCTCAGTGTTTTATATGCCTACTAAACCTGAAAATATTGATAATTATAAAAGCTATCTGCTCTGTATTGAGTTTGTTCAAAATAAGTTAGACTCTTGTTGAGAGATTTATCATGCTCCTAAGATCAAGACATTTATTCAGAAAGATTCACTCTTCCGAAATATTATTGCGTTAGAGGCATGGGCTATGCAAAAATATGGATATTTCGAGGAAATAAAAAGGAGCAAGTGCTCGACAACCTCGTAGAAAAAAAATAGACAAGTGTCCGGCAGTAGAATTAGGGGTACCTCGGTATCCGCTTAAAAAAGAAAGAGAGAGAAGAAAAGAAAAGAAAATGATAGCCCATGGTCCCTCTAATAAGCAATATGCCAGTAAGAGTTGACAAGTTTTTAATTTCCAAAGTCTTTGATCTAAGAGTATGACATTCCTCTCCTCAGATCCTGTTTTGATCAGGCAATTTACAAGGTAAGTATGCTTGAGAATATTTGCAAATTAAAAAAGCCTCAGTGAGATATGCAAAAGATAATGAGTGACCTGAGAGAACCTATGAGGATAAAGGTATGCTAAATTTCTTTTCAAAAATATACAAAAACTCCAAGTAACAGGATTGAGAAGAAAGGACCTCTACTCTTGACCATATATTTCCCTGACTACGCTACACAATGGATTTTTACAACACCCTGCACGTATGAAGAAAATGCTTTACAATAGATTGAAACCTTCCTCTAGGAGAGGCTCGACATGTTGTTTCCGGCTAAGAGCGTCGGCTACAACATTGGCCTTGCCTGGATGATAGTGTACTTCCAGATTACAGTCTTTGATCAATTCCAACCATCTTCTTTGTCTCATGTTTAGTTCGGGCTGAGTGAAGATATATTTGAGGCTCTTATGGTCAGTATAAATGTGACACAGATTACCCAACAGATAATGCCTCCAGAGATTCAATGCATGCACAACTGCTGCTAACTCTAGATCAAGAGTCGGGTAGTTAGCTTCATGCTTCCTCAGCTGCCGAGAGGCATAAGCAATGACTCGGCCTTCTTGCATAAGTACACAACCTAGGCCAGTGCCAGATGCATCACAAAATACATCAAATGGCTTTTCAATGTCAGGCTGTGCCAAAACAGGAGCAGTGTCAGCAGGTGGCGTAAAGCGGTGAAAGCGACTTCACACTCCAGAGACCACACAAACTTCACATCTTTCTGCAGTAGCTTGGTCATAGGCTTGGCTATTTTGGAGAAGTCTGGAATAAAGCAGCGATAATATCTAGCTAGACCGAGAAAACTCCGAACCTCATGCATTGAAGTCGGGGCCTTCCAGTCTAGCACCTCCTGCACTTTTGACGCATCAACAGAGATACCGTCTTCGGATAAAATATGGCCTAGGAAAGGCACTTTCTTCAGCCAAAACTCACACTTGCTGAACTTGGCATAGAGCTGATGTTCTCGCAATCTAGTGAGCACAATCCGAAGGTGCTTCTCATGGTCTTGGGCATGTTCAGAATACACCAATATGTCATCGATGAACACTACCACAAACTTATCCAGTTCAGGCATGAACACCGAATTCATCAGGTTCATGAAATGAGCAGGGGCATTAGTCAGACCAAAGGACATGACTAGATACTCATACAACCCATACCTGGTAGAGAAAGCCGTTTTAGGAATGTCTTCGGGTCGGATCTTGATTTGATGATACCCGGATCTTAGATCAATCTTTGAGAATACCTTAACCTTAGCTAATTGATCAAACAGGATATCAATGCGAGGCAGGGGATACTTGTTTTTGATAGTCATGGCATTCAGCGGACGATGATCCACACATATATGTAGAGACTTGTCCTTCTTGACAAAGAGAGCCGGACAACCCCATGGAGAAGAACTAGGATGAATAAGACCCTTCTCTAGGAGTTCTTGCAATTGTTTCTTCAACTCTGCCAATTCATTGGGTGGCATTCGATATGGCCTTCTAGAGATAGGTGCGGTACCTAGAATGAGATCAATTTTAAACTCGATGTCTCTATCCGGAGGCAACCCGGGTAGATCCTCTAGAAAGGCATCCGGAAACTCACACACTACAGGAATCTCTACCACACTGAGTGGTCTGATAGCGTTTGCAGCGTGACGAATGTCATCACTTTTGGGAAGTTGGACTAAGAAAGCTTCTTTACTATCAGGCTCTCTCAACATGACTACCCTCGTTGAGGTATCTATCAACACCCCATGCTTACTCATCCAATTCATTCCTAGAATAACATCTATCCCCAAGCCTGGCAAAATTACTAAATCTGCTGAATAATTACGCCCTTCAATGGCAATATGTACATCCCTCACTAATTGATTTGTAGCGATTTGATATCCAGCAGCACTAATGCAAAATTTGCCATTGTCAAGATCCACTGCATGCTGCCCATGTTTAGATGCAAATGCCTGACTCATAAATGAATGTGAAGCTCCAGAATCAAACAAGACAACTGCGGGATGTTGATTGACAAGAAACATACCAGCGGTGACCACTTCACCTTCAGGGATTTCTTCAACAGTGGTGTAGTGCGCTCGGCCGATACGGTTATTTACCCCAGCTGCAGAATTCCTCTTGGGATAAGGGCATTCCCTCGCCCAATGACCAATTTGTTTGCAATTGAAGCAAGGATAGTTATCAGGGGGAGTCTTGGGACCTCCTTGACCTGTAGTACCCCTGGGAACAGCAACTGTGAAGGACTTGCAAACTCCTGTCTTCACATTCGTCTTCTTCTGCGACGGCCTATACCTTGTCACAGTATTGGGCGGGCGATAGGCAGGCTTACTTGTCACTGGAGCCTTGGACTGCGAAGCACCTGCTTCATAAGCCCTCTTGCAGTTCTTAGATGCAGCATAAACAGCATTGGAGTTCTCCTGGGTCAACGCATCACTCACAAACTCATTGAAGGTGGTACTCTTGTTACCAGCCATGTTCTTGGACAGCTTGGGCCCAAGTCCTCTCTTGAAACTAGCAAGCTTTTTAACCTCAGTATCAACAAATTCTGGAGCATAGCGAGACAAGTTGTTAAAAGCATGAAGATACTCAGTCAAACTTTTGGTTCCCTGAGTCAAGTTCATGAACTCAGTATGCTTGATAGTCATTAAGCCCTACAGAATATAAGTGTTCCTAAAAGTAGTTTGGAACTGATCCCAGGTTACAACAGCATTGGCAGGCAAGCTGGTCCTATAATGACTCCACCAGACACCTGCTTTGCCTTCCAACTGGTGTCCTGCATACTTCGCCTTTAGTTCTTCAGTCACCCTCAACAAGCAGAACTTCTGCTCAAGCGTATTGAGCCATTCATCAGCTTCCAGAGGTTCAGAGGCCTCCTTGAAAACCGGTGGCTTCGTGTCCTGGAATTCCTTGAAATTACTGTACTGATTTGCCTCTCCGCCTTGGCGGGCATGGCGACCACCCCAGTTCTGCTATGCCATGGTTTGCATAGTTTCATTGAGCATCCGCTGACCCTCCACAAGAGTTGCCAGGAGCTCGGCAGGCGTAGGCGGGGGAGGAGGTGGCGGTGGCGGCACCTCATTGTGGCCGAAGCGAGTGTTGCGAGCCATCTGCACAAGGCATACCAAGTGACCGTTTAGGATAATAGATATAATTGCCATGAATCTCGATTGATGCCGTACGGAATTTAATGAAATAAATTCACATAATACATGGCACAATAATCCATGTACAACAAGGGAACATCATCCACGACACTGGTTATTCTCGCGGTCATTCACAGCCACATTTCACAAGGATGAAAGACATTACTGGAAATTATTTCAGCTCAACACAAACATGGAGCATCAAAAATAAGTGCACAGGGTTACACAGAGTCATTGTCACAACTTAAGTTTTACAGGAAGGGCACCATGGTCAAATACATAGAGTCTCACTGGAATTTCAGATTACATATCCACTACATAAAGAAATGGGAGCTGGTACATAAATATGGAAACTATTGAGAAACTACAGTTCTTCTTCAGATTCTCCATTAGAGATTATGCCATCATCATGATCTTCCTCACTAGGGGCCTCGTCATGATTAATGGGGACAGGGTGTGGAATAGGATTTATAATATTATTTAGGCGATGGACATCTAACTGCAGCTCAACAATCCTAGTGATCAGCTCTTCCTCTCTAATCTCGGCATGGAACGAAGCTCTAACTCTAGCAGCTTCTCTATTTTCAGCCAGGCGCATAGCCTCATCTTGCTCTCTAGTCATTTGCATCATGCGAGCTTGTGCCTCATTGCGCTCTCTAACTGCATTTTCAACTTGGTTGCGACGGGCTTGCAAAGCGGTATGGTAGTTTTGAATTTCAGCTTGTGCATCACTAAAGGCTTTGTGGTGCTTGCGCACGCGCTTGCGCAGTTTGCGCTGCCCAATTTGAGATTGCTGAAGCGCTAGCATGGCTTCTATGTCGGTGTCTTGGCATATAAAGTACAGCTTAAGTACCGCCAGCATGGCGCTCATAGCAGGGCTAGAGCTATATCCTAGTATGGTTTCTCTCATCTCCAGGGGCTCAGGTCCTATCTGGGATACAAAGGTGTCAGTCACAGTCACTCTAGGAAAAGATCCTGCTGGGCCATTAACTAGCTCATCACCATAGTCTTAGCATATTTCTAACAGCACTTCTAAGGCTGCTACTTGGGCACCCTCCCAAGGAGTTTGACCATCGGACTCTACTATCCAACCTAGCCACTGTGGGTTGTTTAGACAAGGGGGAACTATAATTTGGACATCTACCCAAGGTAAAGATCCTACATGCTCGGCCTCTGTCCAAGTGTACTGAGGTGGTTCCTCATATCCCACTGAACTCAGCACCCTCCACAACAAGGTAGGAGTGCCAAACATGTCCAGAAAAGTCTCACTTGCATGTGGGGCTGCCATCTGTAGGAAAGACCACAACTTGCGTAAGGAAGATTAATTACAAGGGAAGGTAACTAGATATAGTTTTGGATTATAAGGATTGAGTAGTGCATAAGGAAGGCATGAATGATTCATGATGCATGCACGTTCCATACATCCTTACCATTACTAGAAGAAAGTTCTAACGGTATAGTCGGTGGCATACATACGTGCACTCTTTATACGTAACTACATGGTCTACACATTTCGTTGTTAGTGTACCTGTAGAAAATTTCATTTCAGCCCAACCCCACAAGAGTATATTTGCAGAAATGAAAGTCTAATCAGCTACAACCAAGCTAGGTACTCCGATATATATCCCCAAACATATATCGCAGCACGCTACCCATATAAGGTACACCCATATATACATCAAACATGTATATGTGACTGCACTCACTACCCACAATTAAGTACCTTCATATATATACATGTGTGCAACATGTAAATATTCCAGTAACCACAGCTAACACTCCCCTAGACCGACGGTTGGACGGTCATGCTCTCACAACTCACACTTACCGTAGCGTAGAGGCATATAGATCCATACATTCCCACCCAAGCAAGTGGCATCCATACAATTTCACGCCGTATGGATGACGAAAGAAAACAATCATTGCTTACAAAGGCGTAGAGGTATATGATCCATTCATTACCACTTAAGTAAGTGGCATCCATATTATTACATGCCAAATGGATGACGAAAGGAAAAACCCCCATGTTAGTAATATTAAGCCACCTAGAAGTCCTTAAGCGGGCATAAAGGGTATGACCACTGGCATGGTATATGTTATTAAAACATTTTTAAAACAGCCCTATATATAGTCTAATTTGCCAATTAGTTTGGGAAAAAAATTCATTTGTTTTTAAATACATCTATGATGGTTAAATGCTTAATCTTGCTCCGATGCCAGCTATAACAGAACCATCCAATTTATAAGAATTCAAGTGAATTAGCTACCACAAATATAGTCTAATTTGCCAATTAGTTTGGGAAAAACAAATTCATTTGTTTTTAAATACATCTATAATGGTTAAATGCTTAATCTTGCTCCGATGCCAGCTATAACAGAACCATCCAATTTATAAGAATTCAAGTGAATTAGCGACCACAAAGCAGTCAAGCCAATGGACTTGAACCCATATAAACCTGATAGTCCGACGAAATCTCAAAACACCTCGATTCAACCAACATACAACCAAGATCGTACATGATCAAGCATCGCCATCACTGATTATGTACATTCGTCACAGAACATAATTTTACAACACATCGCAGTTTAAACAAAGTTATTACAAACCAGTTTAGTAGCGGAAGCAAAGTAGTTTTGAAACCAACACACACTCAGTTTAATTACATGCCAGATCCATAGTCAACCCAACAAAAGCACAACTGAAGGTAATAGAGCTGATCATGCCCATGATCTACTCATCGTCCGCAGCCGGATGATGACAGTTAGCACAGTAGCCGTGATAAACGACATCATCTGCAACAAGGGTAAATAAAACCCTGAGTACGAGAATGTACTCAGCTAGACTTACCCGTCATAAACCAGAAATAAAGTGACACCAAGGAGTATGCAAGGCTGATATTTGTGGACTAGCTTGACTCACATTTTGCATAAAAAGCTTTAGTTGTAAGTAACCCATTTATAACATTTCAGCAGCAGGTTCATTACTTAACAACTATCCACTAGATTAGTACCTGTTCTAAGCATACACTTGAGTATTTAAGCATCACAATAATAACCATATTCGGATTATCACATAGCTATCAACATTCTTAACATAACCATTAAGTTCATTTAGTGAGTTCTACGTTGCCGCTGCTCGAGTCAAGTTCTCACTATCCGGGAGAGACGGCGATTCGAATTAATTCCTATCCAGCTGGAGGGGTATTCCTGGCACTCACGCAAGCATACTTCATGAGGGTAGCTCGGATCACCTTTAGCACAACTCCAGACCAAGTCGCGGGTCCGTACGGTGCCGCACCCGCAGGGACCGCCAATCTGCCAGGGTCAGGACTCTAACCTAACACGTCGGTCTTACGCCATTGACTCTCCGCACATCCTTACTACCAATCGGGGTGCGCATTTTAACCAAATCGGGGTATCTGGCCGGAGATGCACTCGTAGGCTTTACGGTCGGAACGACTTATCTGGCCAGCTAAGTGTTAGGCATGCGTTCAACATGACACGAGGACGTACAACGTATCGGTCCTTAAACGACACAGACGGGGATAGATTCACACCCAAGACCTCCATGCCTTGTTGCTGCACTATCTTCATCCCACCCGGTCTCAAATTCATTATTAGCACATGGTTATTTCCACGATAGCAAATATAGCCAACCGTGATTCAGTATCCACCTATCTCTTGCAGGTGACAGGAAATCACCCGGCTTCTACCGAGCTAAGAATGGCTAAGCATCATCTCGATCCTGGACCTACTTAGGTGTTTAAGAGGTGGACAAGGTAGTCATTATGCAGCAAGGGTGTCATATCAACGCCTAACACTTAATGCAACAATACATAACCATAGTCAATTGATAGCTGGACATGATAACAAAAATAGTAGGAAGCTTATAATGCTCCGGGGCTTGCCTTCAACGTAAGTAGAGGGACGGTGGTCAGGACACTCCGGTAGATCTTCTTCCTCCTCAGCTCCTTGAGGTGGCTCCCCCTTCTGCTCCTCTGGCTCAGGCTAACTAGACAAGGTAATCAACCTTAGCTACTCCTACTTAGTCACTGGTTTCATGGACAGATTAACTAGTCACCAGATTCAGCTATAACTTAAGCATCAGTTGGCTAAACTAAGCAAGTAGATACTTTCTGGAAAGCTTAAAACATTGTCTACAAAACATCTTTAGACATCCCAGGAAGATTCCTAACCAAAATATGTTGAAACAGGCAAAGTGTGCTGGCTGTCCTGGGAAATCCAGAGAGCAAGCACTTCGCAGCAGCTACTTATAACATTCATAACTTTTAAACTACTCATCAAAATATCATGAAATTTGGAAACAAAGTAGATAAGTATGTTGGCTACAAGTTTGTTATAGACAAGTTTTCCAGGAAACTTTATCTTCAAGCAGTTCCTAAACAATTTCTATCAGCTACACAGAAATGCTCTAGGAAAGACATAATTAGCAAAATAATATTTTTGCACATACTAAGAATGTAACACTGGTTCAAACCAAAAGCACCAGTAGATAGAACATGTATAAGAAACACTAGAAAACATCATGGCAAGGGTTAAACTTATTTCTATCATCACCTTTTCTATTTGTTTAATTATTAGGATGATTTAATGAGAATATATCACAAGTGCTCCAAAAATTCCAATAAAATTACAGCAAGCTCTATAAGCTACCTCAAGGTCACTGTATAATTTTCAGAATTCTTGCACATGCCGATTGTGATATATGAAAATGACAAGCTAATAATGGCATCAAAGGCATAAATGAGAAACCCTATCAAGAAGTGTCAAACAACAGATTTCAGATTTTTCTTAGCTTTGTTTACACATGATTATCTCACTCAGCAAGTTTCACCAGAAAAGGAGTCATAATCTATTTACTAAAAATACCACAAGAAACTCCTATTTAAACAAGAAATAATTATACTTCACCAACAGTCATCGAAAAATCATGATAATTTTATCAGAGCCCATGCATGTCATAAGTAACAATATCCTAAATTTGCATGGCCATCATACTCACATATCTCAAGATATAATTACCTCTTATTTCATCAAGATTAAATCATATCTATTTATTTCGGCAAAACATGGCATGTTTTATATTTTTAACAAAATCTAGACCAACACAGGAATCTAGCAAAATTGGAATCTCTCCATTTGGATCTGTATAACTCGAGTTATGAATTTTACAAAATCAGCACATGCTCTGCAAAACAGTGAACCAGAGGAGAGAGAGAGAGAGAGAGTGGCTGACAGGTGGGGTCCGCTGACACACGGGACCCACGTCACAGAGAGACAGAGACAGGGGAGAGCTCGTCACCGGCGAAACTCGACGACGGCGAGGTCTCGGTCGGATCCAAGGGCATCTACGTGTTCCTATCCTCATGGCGAACTCGTTGACCTACTTTGCTCGCGCTCTTCTGGACCCTAGGGTGCTTGCCGTCACAAATGGCGGAGCGGCGGTGCTGCGCGGCGTCACGCCGGCGAACTGAGGCAACGGCAGCTTAGTAGAGGTTGCGGACGAGCAAGAGTGAAGCAAGGCGAAGCTATAGGAAGAAGAATCACGGCCAGAGGTGAACCAGAGAGGTCTAGCCACGTCGCCGGTGATCTCTGCGAACTCCGGCGAGGTGGAGCTCGCAACGGAGTTGACAATGCAGCCTCACCAGTGCTCGGCTAAGGGAAAGAGGTGGACGTCGAGGCAGAGGACGTCGAGGCGGAGCTCTGGGCGGGCTGGCTTGGCCGGAGACGCGGTGGAGCGGCTGGGAAAGCTCGCCGATGCACGGCGGAGCTCGCCGAGGACGAAGGCGGTCGAAATGTGGAGCGCTAGAGGAGGGAATGGCGTGTCTGAGGCGTCCACTCGGTGCGTGGCGACTTGTGGATGACATTGGGGCTGACAAGCGGGGTCACCATCGACGTACGACCGACAGGTGGCCGGACACGCGGCAGCGGGCCAGCTCTGTCCAACTGAATCGTTTTTCTGAATCGCCCGATTGCAGTGTCTGAAACTCTAACTTCGTCGACGTTTTACTGGAGATTCACTCAGTGGTTTTGGCTCAGATTTGTTCCATTGGGTAGAGCTACACGAGATCTATAGGTTTGCTTACAGGATTGAAGTCTAACTCGGCCTGGATTTCAAACTACAAAGCTCCCAAGTACCCTATGTCGAAACTGCAGAATTCCAGACTTAGCCAAATTCGGCTAAGTGTGGAAACAACCCTGATTTTTGCCTTGTGAGCTAATTTTGAATGTGTTCCAGACATTTTGATAAAAAGTCATCAACACAACTTCTTTAGAATATGAGATTTACTACAACTTTGTTTTAGGTGTCATTTACATGCAAGGTTTCTAACACCAGTTTCAGAAAACATCTTTGAAAAAGAGGTTTAGGGGGTCAACTAGGTCAACCTAGGGCTAACCATGACTTAGGGGTATTTTTGGGCAAAACCTCCAACATAAACTTTGTTCGAAATGTTATTCTAAACATCATTAAAGTATTTTGGAAGACAATGTACACTTATTTGCATTAGTCATCCATTATTATCACTCATAGCAAGTCACACAAGCAATTCAATCATACATGGTATACATAAGATGACATGTGATCATGATGGATGCTTATGAATGAGCATGATGATGCTTTGATGCAATGCTCATGGTTGACATGAAAGCTAACACTAGGAGTGTTACAACGTTGGTGGGTTCGGCGGTAGAGGTTTCGATGCTAGCCCTCGAGCCTAGGTCGACGGACGGTTCAAGCAAGTCCTTTGAGAACGTGTCTAGTGGGACTGTGCCTCGAGTGGACGCAATCTTGGCAAGCTCGTTGGCCGCTTCATTGTATCGCCGTGCAATGTGAATGAGCTCGAGGCAATGGAACTTGTCCTCGAGCCTACGTACTTGTTGGTGCAAAAGCTGATATGCAAACACAAAGGGCTAATACCCGATTCAAACGTTAAGGCGTGCCGGCCGATTTGACCTTATAATCGACAAAGGTGGTAACTTGAACACTTTGGTCCCTACAACAGCGATGCGCCCGGATGTCACGGCCAAGAGGTGATCACGCGGAACTCGAGAACACGCCAAGTTTGACTCGACGAATTCCTAAGAACTCGTAGTAAAAAAGAAAATATGACAAAGTCCTCGAAAAAGTAGATGCTGAAATATGAGTAAAAACTTGTGTTTGATTGATTGATAGATTTTTCATTACATTGCCCTAGGGTCTATATTTATACCCTGTCCAAACAGCTACAACCAGACACGACTAGGATTCGAATTCCAAATTAAACGGAACCCGTATACAGAACGAATTCTAATAACTAAGGAAAACATTAAACTATCCCCCGTAACCGATTGGGACACTACCACGAGTCAATCGGCAATCCTCCGCGCTTTTCTCCAGAGTCATCGGCAGACTACCTGTCACAGCCATCGGCAAACACTGGCACTGGTCATCGGCATGAATATGTCATCACTTCTCGACTTAGTCATATTTGCTTGTCTCCCCATCGGCAACCACCTTCATCGGCAACTCCCCTGTAAACTAGTCACCATTGCTCCATCTGCCGATTTACATTTCATTAACTCCAGGTGCGTGTCAAAAGATACGTGTCCAAAAACGGTGTTCCTCAGCATTGACACCTTGCAGTAAGCCTCCATCTTCGGATCATGGCAGCATGAGGCTTTCATGACCTGGTCGATAACCAGCTGAGAGTCGTCTCGAACATCGGGGCATTGGACCCCTAGCTCGATGGTGATCCTCAGCCCGTTGACAAGGGCCTCGTATTCTGCAATGTTGTTGGACGCGGCAAAAAGTATTCGGATAACGTACCTCATGTGCACGCCGAGAGGTGAGATGAGTAGCAGGCCCGCCCCAGCTCCTGTCTTCATTAGTGACCCGTTGAAGTACATCATCCAGAGTTCTGCTTGGACCTGAGCTAGGGGAGCTGGGTGTTTGTCCATTCCACGACAAAGTCCGCCAGTGCCTGAGACTTGATGGCTTTGCGAGGCGCATAGGTGAGGGTCTCCCCCATGAGCTCGACCAACCACTTGGCGATCCTCCCGGTGACCTCTCGATTCTAGATGATCTTGCCCAGCGGGAAGGACGAGACCATCGTGATCGGGTGGGCGAGGAAGTAGTGCTGCAGTTTGCGTCGGGCGACAATCATAGCATAAATCAATTTTTGGATCTGGGGGTATCATACCTTTGTATCTGAGAGCACCTTGCTGATGAAGTAGACTGGCCGCTGAACTGGCAACGCGTGCCCTTCCTCTGGTCTTTCGACCACCACGACTGTGCTAACGACCTAGGTTGTTGTCGTGACGTATAGGAGCAGAGGCTCTGCGGGTCGAGAAGATACCAAGATCGAAACAGTGCTCAACATCCTTTTTAGTTTGTTGAGGGCTTCCAAAGCTTCGACAGTCCAGGTAAAGCGCTCGGCTTTCTTCAGGAGCCAGTACAACGACAATGCCTTTTCCTCCAACCTTAAAATAAAATGGCTCATCGTCGCGAGTCAGCCTGTAACTTTTTGTACGCCCTTGACGTCCCGAATCGGTCCCATCTTGGTGATGGCCGAGACCTTTTCGGGGTTAGCCTCTGTAACACCCTAGGTGTTAAGCATGCACTTAGTCTTATTAAAACATTCATAAGCATTCTCATCAAGCATAGCATCCCATGAGCATGTCATTCATCCAAAATGTGATTTTATGTGTTTTATTCCATGTGCTTTAAATATGTTAAAAATATGATGCTTGCTTCTAAAATTGTGGAATATTCAAACTAGGATGAATTGTATGCAAGAAGATTTAAGAATATTTTTGTGCAATTTTTGGAGCCATAGAATTTGAGAAATGGAATTTATACAAAAATCCACAAAATGAATTTATTTGAAAACCTAGAACTAGTTTCTATTTGGAATTTGGTCTTGCTTATTAAAATAATGTTGTAGGGTTTTTGTTTTGAAACAACTTTGCTTTTGGGGAAAAAGGTGAAAATGATTTTCAAACGGTCCAAATGAATTTAGAAAAGAATTTGAGAAAAGAAATTCAAAAAAAAAATGGAAAAGGGGACAGGCGCTGCTGGGCCAACCCCGTCTCCCTTTCAGCCCAGACAGCAGCCCGGCCTGCCTCGCCCTCCCCTCTCTCCCGCGCGCGCGGCGCCTGCCTCGCTCCACCCGGTGCCGGCCACGTGGCGGCCGTACGCCGGCGTCGTGGACGCGCCGCGGCCGACCGGCTTAACCTGGTCGGGACGCCGACCCGAGCCCCCAGGCCGCTCCACTCGCTCTGTCGCCCGCGCCTCCCTCTCTCCTTCCTCCACTCGCGAGTGCAACGGCAGCCGTAGGAGCTCCGCTGCAGCGCCATCGCCGGAGAAGCTCCGCTGCTCACCGCCGGCCACGCTAGTGCCCCAAACTCGACGCCAAAACCACCAGCGCACTCGCCGTCGCCGCGGTAAGCTCCTGCGAACGCTCTACCGAGGTGAGAGCCCGTCGAACGCCGTAAATCGCTCGTCGGAGTTGCTCCGACCTCGCCGGAGAGCTCCGCCGCGTCGAACCTCGTTCGTTTCCGCCTCGTTTCGCTTGCTTTTTGGTGCGTTAGATCCGTAGTTCGACGGGGAAGCTCGGAGGAGCCCTTGCGCGTGTTCTACCGCACCGGAGCAGCATGGCCACGATGAGCAGCGCCGCCGTGCCGCCATGTACGCCCATCGGAGGTGTTCCGGCCATCCTCCGGCCAATCCGAGGGTACCCCTGGGTGCGCCTCGCTGCGGGGAGCACAATGGTGCTCACCCCGTGGCCGGGGACCTCACCGCCGGCGAGATTCGCTCGTCGGAGGTACCCTCCCTCTCGGTCACACTGACCAGTGGGGTCAGAGGCCCACTGTCAGCTGCAGGGGGACCGCGTTGGGTGTAGATCTGGGTGTCTTTAGTGTTTTTGATCCCGATTTTGAATTGATTTTCAGAAAATAATTTCCAGAAATTGATTTAAAGGTTATAAAATCCATATCTTGAGTTCTACAGCTCCAAATCTGATGAAATAAATTTTTATGAGCTCTATAATCCCAGATCTATAGCATGGAATGATTGCATGTCAGGTTTGAGTAACTTTTCTGTATAAATACATTTAATCCATGCTTTTGCTAAACTTGGAAAATGCATAGTAATTAAAGTAAGACTCAGAAAAATGTGAAACTTGTTTTGTTGGCTCTGCATGTATGTTAAATCACTGGGAAAATGTTGCTACACATTATTTGGTATATAAATGAATTTATAGTGATTTAAATGCTTGCATGGCAGTGGTTTATGATTTTTAATAAATATTTGGATCATGCAATTAATCTGGAAATTTTTGTGGGAGTTTTTTATGATATTAGACAACTTATAAAAATATGAAATCTGCTGTTTGACACTTATACCATAGTAGAGTAATTGTACTTGCCTTTATTAATTAATCTTGTGATTTTTGTAGCTCAAAATAAGTATCCAAAAATTATGAAAAATTTATACTAGACTTTATGCTTGACTGGTAGTCTCCTGTAATTTTTGTGGAATTTACTGATAAACAGAACTGCATGCAAATTTTGAGGGGTCTAAAAATGAATAAAGAAACTATGAATTGTTATATATGGGTTAATAGAATAAAAAGGGGTTTGGTGTATCTTTGAAGCATCATGTGAGTTGCTGGTTACACTTGAAGGCAATTTGTAGAAGAAAATGCCATATGTGTTTAATTCAATTGCATGATTCTTGGATGATGTTGACTACCTTGTAAATGATCACATAAATCATCCATACATCATGTCATAGTCATCTGGTATTCTATCGCATGAGCATTGCATCCTGGGCATCTCGCACTCCACTCATGAGCACACATGCATCATACAGGCTCGCAGGAGAACGAGGTGGGACCCGAGGAGCTAGAGGAGACCCAAGAGCAGGAACCTCTGGACACACCGGAACCCGGAGAAGAGCTACAGGAGTGTCCGGATCACCGACACAGCACGTTTGAGAAAGGCAAGCCCCAGAGCATTCTAAGTCTCCCTATTCTCGCTAACTTACATGATATACTATGCTTGTTCTACTATGTTGCATTTACGTGATAGGAATTGGTTGACACCGTTGATGCATAGGTACTCCTTGATATCACCATCCGTTTATCTACCTTGTCCTATGTAGATAGGCGCGGAGTCTTTGCTTAGCTTGCTTAGTCCAGTAGAAGTCGGGTGATTTCCTGTCACCTGCGAGATATAGGTGGATGCCTGCTTGATTAAGCAGTGATTGCTTTGGGAAAAAGGATAACCAAGTGTGGAATGGAAATTTGAGACCGGGCAGGGTCTTATGGTGGGTTTACTATAGTGCCCCTTGTTGACGGTCCTTAAGTATCAAATTTAATTATCAAATAAATAAAGAAAAAGATCCAAATGAAATAAAGATCTAGACTTAGGGTTTTATCTGACAGAATTCCACGAGTTTTGGTGTTTGTCTATTTCTACAGGGGGTTATCAGGAAATATGGAAGAAAGGCCCACATGTCAGGATTACGTAAAGATATTAACGTGCTGCGCAATTATCTTACATCTAGAAGACTCCAGAAGCCACGAGACCGAAGCAGAGGCGAATCGGGGCCAGAGACAGGGCGCCCGCCCTGTCCAACTGGGCGCCCGCCCTGCCCCTAAGTCCAATCAGGACTCTGCTTTGCGGGAAGTCTCCACCGACCTAAAGGATGAATCTAAACCATACAATCTATGTCGGTTTGATCCAAGGGCCCATATTCACTTGAAGGGACTATAAAACCAGACCCCCTGGCCCCTGGAGGAGAGAGCCTCTCAACCCTAAATCATTGTTCCATCAAGGGAGAAGAAGCCTCTGATCAAGATTAGAGCCACCACATCAATTAGATATCTAGATTAGCATAGCTACATAGGATTAGAACTAGAAGGAGTCAATCTTCGATTGGTTTCCGGATCTGTCAGGAGGATTCTTGGTAATTCTCTAATTGTGCTTCTAATTGCTTTCTAATTATCTTTGTTCTTCAATATTATGAATATGACTTTGTTCTACTTCAATATATTGCTTATGACTTTGCTCTATTTGCTTATATTCAAGATTATATTGTTCTTAGTTTATCATAGTTATGTACTTGGCTTAGTTAGATACGATCTATATACATGCTTAGGATCGTATAGCGTTTATCCATCGGATCCATGGGTAAATGATAGATGTTGTGTAGGCGTGGTGCTTCTACCGTATTTATCTGCGATTGTACCCAATATGCCAGATCGTGGGGTAGTTCGTGATAGTGACAGCTTCATTGATTCTTATATAGTCCCCCTCTCGTGTATTGGGCTGGCAGAGCAACATTATTACAGGGGAGTGATTGCTATGTTTCTCATATTCCTTGCTAATATCACTATGCATGGGCGTAGTCTTGTCTCGCAATGATTGCTAAGTATGCTTGCACTAACTATGATATGCTAGACTATATAGTTAAGAATAACTTAGGGAATATTCTTGTAGTTCGTTCTAATACCATGCTAATGACTTTCTAGAGTATCTAATTGAGGTGCTTATCATATTTATTATGTGGCTAGATCAGATTAGTTACCCTTGTCACTATTATCATTTCATATATCTATTATGTGACACTTATCCCTGTATGAAGAGTTAGATATAATGTTCTCAATTATACATGCAATGATAGATGCTCAATCTCATAATCTATTCTGTAATCAATAGTGATGATTGATTAATCCCTTCCCAGTGGTAAAAATATAAATAAGGATACCTGGAATACTTCCCGGTTAAAATGCTACATCGGTATTAATCTGTGCGCTTGCAGATCCCATTCATTATTTATTTAGAAGAGCAATTGCATATTTCAATACCGCGTCTCTCATGTCATGCTGGGGATGACAACTTGGCTTAAGTGGTGTGAGGGATAGGTTTGGCATTTTTGGCACCGTTGCTAGATTTAGAACTTAGTCTACTTTTGGTAATGATGTTAAGAATACCCAACAAGCATTTTTGGCGCCGTTGCCGGGGAAGGTTGATTACCAATCAGGAATGGAATAAAAGATTTTGAGTTATCATTCGCATCACTAATATGATTGAGCTTATCTATTCTCTCATATAGTTTTACCTTGATATTTTTCTATTTTATCTTATGCAGGGGAATGTATGAATAGAAGACATCTTCCAGGAAATTTTGTTGACAATCCTGAAGCATTATTCAAGAAGACGAGGGCCAAGCTAAAGAAATCATCAACACTTCACGAAGAAGCTTCATCCAATCAAGAAGATCACCGAAACTTGTCTTCAGAGTTCGAAGCCATGGCGAACAAATCGATCCGCGAGTTCTCAGCTCCCACTACGGACAACATCCGCACTGGACCTGCTGCAGAGATCGATGGCAACTTTGAGCTCAAGCCTGGACTTATCAACATGGTGCAATCCAACCAGTTCTGTGGGAAGGCACACGAAGATGCTAGTGCTCATTTACAACACTTCCTGGAGATTTGCAATACATTCACCATAGCAGGAGTTTCCAAAGACGCTATACTACTTTGCCTCTTCCCATTCTCACTGTTAGGAAGAGCGAAGCAGTGGTTCTACGCTACAAAGGAGAAGAATACTACGTGGGCACTCTGCTCAACAAACTTCCTGGCAAAGTTCTTTCCCATGGGCAAGACCAATGCTCTCCGTGGGAAGATTACAAGTTTTCAGCAACAAAATGATGAATCTGTTCCGGAAGCATGGGAGCACTTTCAAGACTACATCCTAGAATGTCCCCATCATGGAATGGAGAGTTGGCTATTGATGCAGACATTCTATCATGGGCTCAGCAACAGTGCCCGAGAGACCATGGATGCTGCAGCTGGAGGAGCATTCTAATCAATTACTATACCACAAGCCACAGCTCTTGTGGAGAAGATGGCGTCCAATCAAAGCTGGAATGAAGAGAGGACCCAGACACGCAAGAGAGGTGGAGGTATGCATCAGCTGAAGGAGGTAGACATGCTGTCTGCAAAGCTAGACCTGCTCATGAAGAAGCTCGATGATAAAGCTGGAGACAAGAAAGAAGTTATGCACATCTACGACTCTCACATGACTTGTGAGGAGTGTGGAGACACTGGACACTCAGGCAACCACTGCCCTGAGATGCTTGAGGATGTGAACTACATCAACAACAACAACTACTACAACCGTCCTCAACAAAATCAAGGTTGGAATCAACAGAGGCCTAACTACTCAGGTAATTATCAAGGTAACAATTCTTACAACAATAATAATAATTTTCCACCTTTGAGAGAGTTAGTGTCTAATCAAGGAAAGCTAATGGATAACCTATCTAAGAAATTGGCATCTAATGATAAAATGCTAGAAAATATAAATAATAGAATGGATAATTTCTCTACTGCCATCAAGAATCAAATTAGCTTTAATAAAATGATTGAATCTCAGTTAAATCAGATAGCTGCTGCTGTTCCTACTACTAACCCCGGTATACCATCACAACTGGAAGGATTAGAATCTGCAAATCTTGTAGACGTGTTTGATGCAGGTAATTGGAGTAACCCCGTCAATGAATTTTCTACTGACCGTCTGCCGGTCAAGAGAGGCGATCCAGGACGCCCCGTCATCCCGATCTCCGTCGGCATGGTGGACTTCCCAGAAGCACTCTGCGACTTTGGCTCCAGTGTCAACATTATACCCAGGGTACTCTATGAGAAATTCTTTACATATCCTTTATTAGAGACAACCATGTGTTTGCAGTTTGCAGATCAGACGATAACTTTTCCAAAAGGAATAGTGAGGAACCTTTGTGTCCGAGTTGGTACCTTATATGCCCCAGCAGACTTCGTAGTAGTAGAGACCGGAAATGATGAGAGAGCACCTATCATTCTAGGGAGGCCATTCTTGAACACCACGAGAGCTATCATCTACGCCAGTGCTGCTAAGATCAGTTTCTACGTCAAAGGGAAGAAGGAAACATTTTTCTTCAAAAACAAGACTACACAAATTCCAAATCAATCCAGACGTCAATCAAGGAAGAGGACCAACAAGAGGAACAGGAACAAGCAAGTGTGGACCGAGTCAACTAAGATGGTCACTGTAGTCCATGGAGGCCAAGATCACCAACTGAAGTCACCGTTTTTGACCAAGAAGGACGACCCAGGAATGCCAAGCATCTACTGCTCCATAAATGGATACAACTTCTACAAGACGATTTGCGACACCAGATCAGGCGTCAACATAATGGCCGCAGTCACCTATCGGCTCTTGTTCGGGACCATGCCACTAAGACCAACATACATTCAGCTCCAGATGGCAGATCAGACATTTCGAGAAGTTCAAGGAATAGTATCTGATGTCCCAGTCAAAATAGACGATCATTTTGTCTACACAGACTTTCAAGTTGTTGACATGGGAGAAGACGAGTATGATCCACCCATCATCCTTGGAAGACCGTTCCTCAGCACCGTTAAAGCCATTATCTACATTGGAACCGGAGAAGTCCATATGCACTTCCCCTCAGAGAAGGTACGCTGTTATTTTACTGACCCAAACTATATCATTGAAGAATCTAAGCAGGTAAGAAAACGACGCAACCGCAACCAGAGGAGGCAGATCATTAAGGACGGATGGGCAGACTATGAAGGAGAAGTTGTAAGGTCAGAAGACGTAGAGTTTGCCAAGAGGTAAACTTGGTAGTTACCCTTTCCTTTTCAGTTATTTTAAATAGTTTACTTAGTTAAACATGCTCATACTGTCTTAAAAAGAAAATAAAAATATGAAAAATAGTAAGCCCCATGTGAATAGACGAGTGGCATAAAACCCATACGTACATTCACTGTGGTGGCATAAAAATAAAATAAATATTTTTCTGCTTTATAAAATAAAAATATAAAAACAGGGAGTAATAATTATTAAGGAGTCTCAAGATGATAAAGGCTAGATATTTATGCTAACACTTAATCAGTTCCACAAGCTTTGTTGTCTATTTGAGCTCCACAGAATTTAAGAATCAAGAAGACTAGCAGACGGAGGACATTCTAATCGCTGTCAGAATGCTGCTTTCAAATACACCTCTGCCACCTGCTAGCTACATCAAGAGAAATTACGTCAAAATTCAGCTTGGGGGAGAGCACCCCCATTTATCTCGATAAGTATTTCTATCTATCTATCTTTATATTTATATTATTTTAGAATATTAATACACATAAACTATGGGAAAACCAAATAAAATTTTATGCTTATATATATATATTACTTAGTGTGTTTAATTAATAAATAAAGTGGCTATGCTAATCTGTATCTAATAAAACTTAAGCATGGATATGATGAATAGTTGCTCTGCCTAATTTGCACATTTTAAGTTCTCTCTCAAGTTTAGACATAACTGTTATAATTTAAAGCTTGCCCTAGACCTAAACTTGTGGGATGAAAACTTGATCTGAAGTCTAAGTTGTTAACGGATACGATATAGGAAGGTTGAGCTGCTGTTTATCTGTTCTTAGAGATGCTAGAATTCTGGAGAATTTATCTTTAAAAATCTTTAAAATGTTGCATGATGAGTTCCTGTATGATGAGAGCTTAAATTCCTACCACAGCCATATATACATGTTTGCTAGACTTTGAGCCACACATTTACTATTTACTGCTTATGAGCATTGAGTATGGTCAAGCTGTGTAGACCCTTAGGAGCTTGTCATGTGGTTAAATCAAGATTTCACTTGCACGTTCACTCATATATGCTACTTCTACTCCGGAAGTACCATCCACATACATCCACTCATTTCCATCTCCAGAACCACCTAAAAAGATTCTACTCCTAATCCGGGAGAGAATAACCAAAAATATTTCTGTTTTCCCCTTGTGAAATAAATGCTCAAGTTATCTTGTTACTACCACTTGCTATATTATCTCAAGAGATGAGTGCTCTAAAAAAAAGAGAGAGAGAGAAGAATAATACGAGGAAATAAAAAGGAGCAAGTGCTCGGAACCTCGAAAGAAAAGAAAAAGTGAGACGAGAGGTAAAAATGGACAAGTGTCCGACAGTAGAATTAGGGGTGCAAGATACCCACCTGAGAGAAAAGAAAAAGAAGAGCATCTCATTCTCCTCATAAAGTTTCAAAAGCAAGGAAGGTATGTATCCCCTCAGAAGAGCAAAGTAGAATTAGACTTTCACCACCATTGTTTTCACCATTGTTATCACCATCATCACCATATACCATTCATTCGCCACACATGCACATCTTGATTAAACTTATTGACTTGTTACTTTGGATCCATGGTTTGACTATGCAATACATGTCTTGTAAGTATGTATACTTTATCTCCCACCTATGAGCTCCAGATATTAAAGCCTTATTAGAGTACGATGAGAGAGAAGGCAATGTTACTATGCCTCATACCACAAATACCACATATCTTGAGAGAAGGCATATACCATCAATGCCTTGGTAAGGATCCAAAAATACCACAAAAGAGAGACCTGAGAGAATCATACAAGGAATTCTGAGTTTTATTTGAAAATCTGCAAAAACCCCAGAGCTATAGCTGATCAAGAATAAGAGACATGGCACTTGGCTAGACTGTTCTATCTTTTAACCACTCAAGACAGAAGTGACAGTTACAAGTCCCATGGTGAAGGTAAAGTAAGTAAGTTTTAAGTCTTGACAGTTTACTCTAACTCAGAGATGAGATCTTATTTAAGAGCATGTGTACCGTCAAATTTTTAAAGATATTGCAGCAACTTCTGATCCATAGCTGAGTCTATCCTTGCTCAGGGACGAGCAAGAGGTAAGCTTGGGGGAGTTTGTTGACGGTCCTTAAGTATCAAATTTAATTATCAAATAAATAAAGAAAAGGATCCAAATGAAATAAAGATCTAGACTTAGGGTTTTATCTGACAGAATTCCACGAGTTTTGGTGTTTGTCTATTTCTACAGGGGGTTATCAGGAAATATGGAAGAAAGGCCCACATGTCAGGATTACGTAAAGATATTAACGTGCTGCGCAATTATCTTACATCTAGAAGACTCCAGAAGCCACGAGACCGAAGCGGAGGCGAATCGGGGCCAGAGACAGGGCGCCCGCCCTGTCCAACTGGGCGCCCGCCCTGCCCCTAAGTCCAATCAGGACTCTGCTTTGCGGGAAGTCTCCACCGACCTAAAGGATGAATCTAAACTATACAATCTATGTCGGTTTGATCCAAGGGCCCATATTCACTTGAAGGGACTATAAAACCAGACCCCCTGGCCCCTGGAGGAGAGAGCCTCTCAACCCTAATTCATTGTTCCATCAAGGGAGAAGAAGCCTCTGATCAAGATTAGAGCCACCACATCAATTAGATATCTAGATTAGCATAGCTACATAGGATTAGAACTAGAAGGAGTCAATCTTCGATTGGTTTCCGGATCTGTCAGGAGGATTCTTGGTAATTCTCTAATTGTGCTTCTAATTGCTTTCTAATTATCTTTGTTCTTCAATATTATGAATATGACTTTGTTCTACTTCAATATATTGCTTATGACTTTGCTCTATTTGCTTATATTCAAGATTATATTGTTCTTAGTTTATCATAGTTATGTACTTGGCTTAGTTAGATACGATCTATATACATGCTTAGGATTGTATAGCGTTTATCCATCGGATCCATGGGTAAATGATAGATATTGTGTAGGCGTGGTGCTTATACCGTATTTATCTGCGATTGTACCCAATATGCCAGATCGTGGGGTAGTTCGTGATAGTGACAGCTTCATTGATTCTTATATAGTCCCCCTCTCGTGTATTGGGCTGGCAGAGCAACATTATTACAGGGGAGTGATTGCTATGTTTCTCATATTCCTTGCTAATATCACTATGCATGGGCGTAGTCTTGTCTCGCAATGATTGCTAAGTATGCTTGCACTAACTATAATATGCTAGACTATATAGTTAAGAATAACTTAGGGAATATTCTTGTAGTTCGTTCTAATACCATGCTAATGACTTTCTAGAGTATCTAATTGAGGTGCTTATCATATTTATTATGTGGCTAGATCAGATTGGTTATCCTTGTCACTATTATCATTTCATATATCTATTATGTGACACTTATCCCTGTATGAAGAGTTAGATATAATGTTCTCAATTATACATGCAATGATAGATGCTCAATCTCATAATCTATTCTGTAATCAATAGTGATGATTGATTAATCCCTTCCCAGTGGTAAAAATATAAATAAGGATACCTGGAATACTTCCCGGTTAAAATGCTACATCGGTATTAATCTGTGCGCTTGCAGATCCCATTCATTATTTATTTAGAAGAGCAATTGCATATTTCAATACCGCGTCTCTCATGTCATGCTGGGGATGACAACTTGGCTTAAGTGGTGTGAGGGATAGGTTTGGCATTTTTGGCACCGTTGCTAGATTTAGAACTTAGTCTACTTTTGGTAATGATGTTAAGAATACCCAACACCCCTACCTGTGTCGATTAAGGACCGATAGTTGACGGACCTCTTGTCATGTTGAACGCATGCCCCACACTTAGCTGGAAGGATAAGTCGTTCCGACCGCGAAGTCTGAACACTATCCGGGCCGAGAATCGAGCCGCCATGCGCTGTATTTGTGATGGTTGAGGAGAACGACGAGGGCGCGGCGCGCAACCTTGGTATACCTTGGATACCTAGGTCGCCGGAACGGTCCTCGGGTACTAGCAGTGCCTGCCGAACCCGCGAATTGGTCCTGGATAGTGTAACACGGTGATCTGTAGCTCACTTGATCAGTGAGTGTGGTTTGTGTGGGGAATACCTCGCCAGCTGGTTAGAAATCGATTCAAATCGCCATCGCTCCTGGATAGTGAGCACTTGACATGAGCTTCGTCCTCGTAGTAAGGACTATGGAACACTTGGGTTATAATGATAAATGGTTTTATGAATGCTATGATGAGGTACCATCATATCACTATACTTGCTTATAATAGTGCAGGTGCAAACCTAGATAATAGGTAATGCTACTTTCAACTTGAGCAAATTAAAAGAAGAAAGACTATGTAGGTTGTGTTAATAGAATCTTGCGGTTATGCAAAAAGGTTGTCAGCTACCCCACTATATAGCCTTCATGATCCTTGAAGAGTCTTTATTTTAATTTATGACGGGTAAGTCTAGCTGAGTACATTCTCGTACTCAGGGTTCTATTCCCATGTTGTTTTGCAGATGGTCAAATGTACTATGGTTATTGCATCCTCTGTCTGTACCCAGTCATGGGTGATGACTAGACCAAGGGCGATGGTCACTCCGTCTTCTCTTTTGCTTTTGTGGGAATGACCGAATTATGGCACTGTATCAGACTAAGTGTGTGTGTTGTATTTTTGAACTATGAAGCTTCCGCTACCTGTGAACTTGGTTTGTAATAACTTTAAGAACTCTGATGTATTTTAAGAATGTTGTAATCTGGATGTATTAGTGGATGGCGACCGCTAAACTTATTACGATCTTGGCTGTATGTATGATATGTGGTTTGAAATCCTTCGAGATTTCACGGACTACCGGGATTATATGGGCTTAAGCTCGATGGTTTGACTACGCAAATGGTCACTATTAGGCTTAATCTCTTATAATTTGGTCGGTTCTGTTACAGCTGGCATCGGAGCAAGGTTTAGCAAGTTACTGTTCATAAGTACGTTCTAAACTAAATCTAAACCGGTTTAATAAAATGTTTTATTAATTAACGATGATCAAGGTATTAAACTAAGTTTTGGAAAACTATCTAGTGTGCCATGGTCATATCCTTTATGCCCAGTTAAGGACTTTAAGGTGGCTAGTTAAGTACTGACTTGGGGGGATTAAGGCATCATATTTCTTTTTCGTCGCTCATAAGGCGTGCAATAGTATGAGTACCATTCATTTGAGTGGTAATGTATGGATCAATTTTTCCTCTACACCACGGTAAGTGGGAGCTGTGAGAGCATGATCGGATACACTGCCGGTCTAGAGGAGTGTTGTTAGGTGCTGTGTCATGCACACATATTTTGGTGTGCTTGTGAACAGTACCGCATGTTGGGAATTCCGTCCTGAGAGGCGATGCCGTCATTAGGGCGATGATGTGGGTAGTAACACGTCATGTGCATGAGCGAGTGTCTGTGTATGTGGGGTGTATAGCTTTAAATTCTTGTTCTGCATGATCATACTGTGGGTGGGCTGAAATGAGTTTTCTGCAGGTACACTAACCACGTTCTCGCTTAGAACGCTAGTTACGTTATGAGAGAACGCTGTGTGCCACCGCATATACCGCTTAGTGTTAACTTTTGTTTCTAAGTTTGTGAGATCGTAAGTTCGTGCATGCATCATGTTCACTTCGTATCATTGCTTACTTTTCCCCTTAATTTAATCTGTCCCAATTCTAAATAAAATAATTAAAGGTAATCCTCGATCTTAACCAAGGTATTCCATTTGCAGCAGATGGCACGCACTAGGCTCACCGCTCGCAAGTCCACAGGTGGGCGGGCCCCTCGCCATCCGTTGGCAGCTAGGAGCTCACGACATAAGAGCAAGTTCCTGGAGGAGTTTGGGATGCCCACTTTGCTTTGGAGGGTGCTCAGTTCGATGGGGTATCCTGAAGGAAGAGAGCCTCGCTACTATTGGGATAAGGAGCCGCTTGGTGACGAGACACTGATGGGGATCGAGGTAGTTGTCCCTACCAGTGGAGGTGACCCCGCCTGGGGCGGCTGGGTGTACGAGTCCCGAGGTGCCACGCCTTTCCACGGTGCCAGCAGGGTAGCTTTCGCAGTTCTGAGGGACCTCATGGCGAGGTTTCCACAGGAGCTGGTGCACGCCTTCGCTGGGGTGTTTCCCCGGGGTGACCCCTACACTTCGGTGTGGGATCAGTCCGAGGTGAACGCTCTAGGGAGGAGTGCGGATGAGGACCAGCACAGTGACAGCGCAGCTATGAGTGCTATGTACGCCTTGATGAAGACCTATGGAGGCCTGGAGCGTTGTTTGGGTCGCTTGTCAGGGTCTCTTCTCACTGTTCAGGATGAGAAGCGCCAGCTGCAGCATGAGTTTGACACGGAGGTTGAGAGGCTGCAGTCAGAGTTGGCCCGCGTGACCCGAAAGAGGTACCAGGCGGTCCAGAAGAACAGTGAGCTGAGCCAGGACTTGCCTGCAGTGCGAGACCAGAGAGACAGGGTGACTACTACTCACAGGAACTGCGAGCGCATGCTAGTCCATGTGCTTGGTCAGAAGAATGAAGCCTGGCACGATGAGGACACTTTGAGGGTCCGACAGCTAGAGCTAGAGCAGCAGCTAGCTAATGCTGAGGAGTACAATGAGAACTTGCATGAGGAGATCCACCAGCTGCATAACCAGCTCCACCCTCACCACCTGCCTGGAGCAGCTGAGCTAGACTTTGAGGACGAGATGGATGAGGATCCCGAGATAGGAGCAGCTGCTAGTGGAGATGAGGACGAGGAGGGCTCTGGCATGGACAGTGACCATAGCGAGTAGATGCTAGGGCTCTAGAGCTAGTCCTTCTTCTTTTGTTGTTGTTGATGCATGGCATGTCTTGTACTTTTGGATCTAGGCTATGTAAGACTTATGAGATGACGCTGAAAGTCCAGTGTATGTATGCTGGCAAATTTGGATGTATGCGAACCTTGTTGCTTGAATGTTAAGTAATCTGCTAGTGATGTTGTGTGTGGATGATGAATTGTTGTGCCTCCGTTTACTGTGCGAATTTAATTCCCTCAGTAATTCAGCATGGCATAATTCTACACATGTCTACCGTTGATGGCAACTCCTAACGATTGCTTATCATTGACGTATGCAGATGGTGCAAACACATGGCGGGGGTAACAGCAACCCGGGTCTTGGAGCAAGTCCATCCGGAGGTGGGGCTCGACGGAATGAGGACAGAGCACCATCACCTCCACCACCACTGCCTCCTGCATACACTGTGGACGTGTTTTTCGCGCAGTTTCTGGGGAGCCAACGCAACATGGAACAAATGCAACGCAACATGGAAGAAGCTCTATGTAACATAGCTGACAACACCCGTCGTGGGGATAACCAGGGCGGCCGTGAAGTCAACCAGTACAGCTCTTTCAAGGACTTCATGGATACCAAGCCCCCAGTCTTCAAGGAGGCTTTGGAACTGCTCGAGGCAGATGAGTGGATCAACACTATGGAGCAGAAGTTCTGTCTTCTTCGAATGACAGAAGAACTCAAGGCTGAGTATGCAGCACACCAGTTGCAAGGACCCGCTGGAATTTGGTGGTCCCATCATCATACTACTTACCTAGAGGGGACCCCAATCACCTGGAACCGCTTCACCACCGCGTTTCGGGGAAATTATATTCCTCCGGGTGTGGTGGAAATGAAGGTTGGGGAGTTCATGAGGCTGTCTTAGGGGACGAAATCTGTGAAGGAGTATCTGCACGCTTTCAACAATCTCGCTCGCTACGCCCCTGAGTTTGTGAACACGGAGGCCAAGAAGATTGCTAGTTTCCAGAGAGGCTTGAATCCAAAGATGCTGAAATCCATGGGTATAGGGACCCGGGCTACCTTCAATGCTTACATCAGTGACTGTCTAACCCAGGAAAACAATAACAACAACTATAGTGCATCCAAGTCTCGTAAGAGGGCTTTCGAAGCCGGGTCATCCCAGTCCAGGGCACGAGTGGCGGGGCGACAGCGATATCGTTCTCCTGCCCTAGGTGCTAGGTTTAGACCACCGCAGAGGAGGAACACCGGGCATCCAACGCAGCAGAAGCCGTACAAGGTGGCGATAGCTCCTGCCAAGCCAAAGGCAATTCAAGCTGCAGCACCTGCCGCCAACAATGCGACCAAGGGTCCGTGCTATAACTGCCACAAGATGGGGCACTTTGCTAAAGAACATCCCTACCCCAAGAGGCAACAGCCAACCTATCCAGCTCGTGTGCACCATACCTCGATCGAGGAAATTCTGGAAGGAGAACCGGTAACAGCTGGTATGTTTCCTGTCAACCAACATCTCGCAGTTGTTTTGTTTGATTTTGGATCATCGCATTCATTCATGAGCCAAGCATTTGCACAAAAGCATAATCAACCAGTTACAGATCTGGGTTATGGCTACCGTATCAGCTCAGCAGGGGCAGATGTGTTAACCAATAGAGTGGTTCGAGGGGCAACCCTGGATATAAGTGGCCGAGTATTTCGAGTAAATTTAGTGGTCATGCCTGGGTTAGTTTTGGATGTTATCATGGGCATGAACTGGATGAGAGAATGGGATGCTATCATAGATACTGGGAAAAGGATGTTATCTCTCAGAGAACCTCAGAGCAGTAGCTCTTTTCAAGTACCTCTGCCCCGTCGCATTGACTTTGCTAGCATCTCTTGTGCTACGCACGTGGTTCCATTACCACAGATCCCAGTAGTCTGTGAGTTCCCTGATGTTTTTCCCGAGGAATTACCAGGACTTCCCCCAGATAGGGAGGTAGAGTTTGCAATCGAATTGATACAAGGTACAGCACCAATATCTAGAAGGCCGTACCGGATGCCGCCGAACGAACTCGCTGAGTTGAAAAATCAACTAAAGGAGTTGTTGGATAAAGGGTTCATCCGGCCAAGTTCGTCGGAATGGGGTTGTCCGGCGTTGTTTGTGAAAAAGAAGGATCAGTCATTGCGCATGTGCGTGGACTATCGTCTGCTCAATGCAGTGACAATCAAAAATAAGTATCCTTTGCCGAGGATTGATATCTTGTTTGATCAGTTGTCCAAGGCAAAAGTATTTTCCAAGATAGATTTGCGGTCTGGGTATCACCAAATCAAGATTCGTCCGCAAGATATCCTGAAGACTGCTTTTTCCACCAGATATGGGTTGTATGAGTATCTTGTCATGTCCTTTGGGTTGACGAATGCACCTGCATACTTCATGTATCTGATGAATTCAGTCTTTATGCCAGAATTGGATAAGTTTGTTGTAGTGTTTATCGACGACATCCTGATTTATTCAGAAAATGAGCAAGATCACGCCAAGCATCTGTGAATCGTGTTAACACGGTTACGAGAGCATCAGTTATATGCCAAGTTCAGCAAGTGTGAGTTCTGGTTAAAGAAAGTTCCTTTTCTAGGACACATTTTATCTGAAGAAGGGATTGCTGTGGATCCATCAAAACTGCAGGAAGTCATGGACTGGAAGGCACCAACTTCTGTCTCGGAAGTCAGAAGTTTTCTTGGTTTGGCCGGGTATTATCGTCGTTTCATACCCGACTTCTCCAAGATTGCTAAGCCGATGACTAGTTTGCTACAAAAAGATCATAGTTTGTCTGGACGGAGGGGTGTGAGCTAGCCTTCCGCACCTTGCGAAAATTGCTAACCACTGCTCCCGTTCTGGCGCAACCCAATATCGAGAAGCCTTTTGATGTGTTTTGCGACACGTCGAAAAGTGGCTTGGGGTGTGTGTTGATGCAAGATGGCAGAGTGATAGCTTACGCTTCACGACAGTTGAGAAGGCACGAAGTCAACTACCCAACTCACGACCTTGAGTTAGCAGCAGTAGTGCACGCTTTGAAGATTTGGAGACACTATCTGCTGGGAAATAAGTGTCATATTTATACCGATCATAAGAGTTTGAAGTACATCTTCACTCAGTCCGAGCTGAATATGAGGCAACGACGGTGGTTAGAGTTAATCAAGGACTATGATCTGGAAGTTCACTATCATCCAGGCAAGGCTAATGTAGTAGCAGACGCTTTGAGTCGTAAACCGCACTATCAAGTGGTTCAACCGTTGTTTGAATATGGTTTCAATCTCATGCATCCTGAAGTCTTATGTCACATACAACTCAGTTGTTCACTCGAGAGTCAAGTCATTGAAGGTCAAAAGATAGACAAGGGTATTTTCCACATCAAAGAGAAGATCAAGGATGACCCAAAAACTCAATTTCGAGTTGATGAGAAAGGGGTACTGTGGTTTCAAGATCGGTTAGTAGTCCCGAAAGATCGTGAATTGAAGAATCGCATCATGGATGAAGCCCATCTCTCCAAGCTTTCTATTAACTCTGGCAGTAGTAAAATGTATCAAGAACTAAGACCCCACTTTTGGTGGACCAAGATGAAGAAAGAAATAGCCGCATATGTGGCCCGTTGTGACACGTGTTGCAAAGTCAAGGCTATACATATGAAACCTGCAGGTCTGTTGCAACCGTTATCAGTTCTAGAGTGGAAATGGGAAGAGGTCAGTATGGACTTTATCACAGGTTTACCAGCAACGAGGAAAGGGAATGACTCGATTTGGATAATCGTAGATCGATGGACCAAGTCGGCTCATTTCATTCCAGTTAAGAACACATACAGACCTCCCGAGTATGCCGATATATATATGGCTGAGATTGTCAAATTGCATGGTATTCCCAAGACCATCATATCAGATAGAGGACCACAGTTCACCGCTCACTTCTGGGAGCAAATGCATAAGAGTTTGGGGACCAGTTTGATAAGAAGCACGGCGTACCATCCCCAGACTTCAGGTCAAACTGAGAGGCTAAATCAAGTGTTAGAAGATATGCTGAGGGCCTGTGTGCTATCGTCCAAGGGATCATGGGAATCATGGTTACCTCTGGCTGAATTCTCATACAATAATAGTTATCAAGAGAGTATCAAGATGGCTCCGTTCGAAGCTTTGTATGGTCGAAGGTGTAGAACTCCGTTAAACTGGGTTGAACCTAGTGAAAGAAGGTACTATGGCATCGACTTTGTGAATGAAGCTGAGAAAAAGGTACAAATCATACAGCAGCATATGCGGGCAGCCCAATCGCGACAAAAGAGTTATGCTGATAAGAGAAGAAGACCACTTGAATTCAAAGTAGGTGACTATGTGTACCTCAAGGTTACGCCAACGAAGAAAGTTCAACGTTTCCGAGTTCGAAGCAAACTTGCACCCAGATATGTGGGACCGTATCAAATACTAGAGAGGAAAGGCCCCGTGGCCTACAAGATTCAGTTACCTGAAGAGTTGAGCTCGATCTTTCCGGTCTTCCATGTGTCGTAGCTACGGAAATGTTTGAAAGTACCTGAGAAGAGGATTGAACCTCGAGGGATCAAAATAAAAGCAGACCTAGAATATAAAGAGCAGCCAGTGGCGATCGTGGATACTAAGGAACGAGTAACCCAAAACCGAATTGTCAAAACATACACGGTGGTGTGAAGTCATCATGACAGTAGGGATGCCACCTGGGAAACCGAGGATTACCTAAAAACAGTTTATCCAAAATTTCATAAGAAATGGTTAGTAACTCAAATCTCGGGATGAGATTTCCCTAAGGGGGGAAGGGCTGTAACACCCTACGTGTTAAGCATGCACTTAGTCTTATTAAAACATTCATAAGCATTCTCATCAAGCATAGCATCCCATGAGCATGTCATTCATCCAAAATGTGATTTTATGTGTTTTATTCTATGTGCTTTAAATATGTTAAAAATATGATGCTTGCTTCTAAAATTGTGGAATATTCAAACTAGGATGAATTGTATGCAAGAAGATTTAAGAATATTTTTGTGCAATTTTTGGAGCCATAGAATTCGAGAAATGGAATTTATACAAAAATCCCCTAAATGAATTTATTTGAAAACCTGAAACTAGTTTTAATTTGTAATTCAAATTCTATTTGGAATTTGGTCTTGCTTATTGAAACAAAGTTGTAGGGTTTTTGTTTTGGAACAACTTTGCTTTTGGGGAAAAAGGTGTAAATGATTTTCAAACGGTCCAAATGAATTTAGAAAAGAATTTAAGAAAAGAAATTCAAAAAAAAAAATGGAAAAGGGGACAGGCGCTGCTGGGCCAACCCCGCCTCCCTTTCGGCCCAGACAGCAGCCCAGCCTGCCTCCCCCACCTCTCTCCCGCGCGCGCGACGCCCGCCTCGCTCCACCCGGCGCCGGTCACGTGGCGGCCGTACGCCGGCGTCGTGGACGCGCCGCGGCCGACCGGCTTAACCTGGTCGGGACGCCGACCCGAGCCCCCAGGCCGCTCCACTCGCTCTGTCGCCCGCGCCTCCCTCTCTCATTCCTCCACTCGCGAGCGCAACCGCAGCCGTAGGAGCTCTGCCGCAGCGCCATCGGCGGAGAAGCTCCGCTGCTCACCGCCGGCCATGCTAGTGCCCCAAACTCGACGCCAAAACCACCAGCGCACTCACCGTCGCCGCAGTAAGCTCCTGTGAACGCTCTACCGAGGTGAGAGCCCGTCGAACGCCGTAAATCGCTCGTCAGAGTTGCTCCGACCTCACCGGAGAGTTCCGCCGCGTCGAACCTCGTTCGTTTTCGCCTCATTTCGCTTGCTTTTTGGTGCGTTAGATCCGTAGTTCGACGGGGAAGCTCGGAGGAGCCCTTGCGCGTGTTCTACCGCACCGGAGCAGCATGGCCACGGCGAGCAGCACCGCCGTGCCGCCATGCACGCCTGTCGGAGGTGTTCCGGCCATCCTCCGGCCAATCCGAGGGTACCCCTGGGTGCGCCTCACTGCGGGGAGCACAATGGTGCTCACCCTGTGGCCGGGGACCTCACCGCCGGCGAGATTCGCTCGTCGGAGGTACCCTCCCTCTCGGTCACACTGACCAGTGGGGTCAGAGGCCTACTGTCAGTCGCAGGGGGACCGCGTTGGGTGTAGATCTAGGTGTCTTTAGTGTTTTTATCCCGATTTCGAATTGATTTTCAGAAAAAAATTTCCAGAAATTGATTTAAAGGTTATAAAAGCCATATCTTGAGTTCTACAGCTCCAAATCTGATGAAATAAATTTTTATGAGCTTTATAATTCCAGATCTATAGCATGGAGTGATTGCATGTTAGGTTTGAGTAACTTTTCTGTATAAATACATTTAATACATGCTTTTGCTAAACTTGGAAAATGCATAGTAATTAAAGTAAGACTCAGAAAAATGTGAAACTTGTTTTGTTGGCTCTGCATGTATGCTAAATCACTGGAAAAATGTTGCTACACATTATTTGGTGTATAAATGAATTTATAGTGATTTAAATGCTTGCATGGCAGTGGTTTATGATTTTTAATAAATATTTGGATCATGTAATTAATCTGGAAATTTTTGTGGATGTTTCTTATGATATTAGACAAATTATAAAAATATGAAATCTGTTGTTTGACACTTATACCCCAGTAGAGTAATTGTACTTGCCTTTATTAATTAATCTTGTGATTTTTGTAGCTCAAAATAAGTATCCAAAAATTATGAAAATTTATAGTAGACTTTATGCTTGACTGGTAGTCTCCTGTAATTTTTGTGGAATTTACTGATGAACAGAACTGCATGCAAATTTTGAGGGGTCTAAAAATGAATAAAGAAACTATGAATTGTTATATATGGGTTAAATAGAATAAAAAGGGGTTTGGTGTATCTTTGAAGCATCATGTGAGTTGCTGGTTACACTTGAAGGCAATTTGTAGAAGAAAATGCCATATGTGTTTAATTCAATTGCATGATTCTTGGATGATGTTGACTACCTTGTAAATGATCACATAAATCATCCATACATCATGTCATAGTCATCTGGTATTCTATCGCATGAGCATTGCACCCCGTGCATCTCGCACTCCACTCATGAGCACACATGCATCATACAGGCTCGCAGGAGAACGAGGTGGGACCCGAGGAGCCAGAGGAGACCCAGGAGCAGGAACCTCTGGACGCACCGGAACCCGGAGAAGAGCTACAGGAGTGTCCGGATCACCGACCCAGCACGTTTGAGAATGGCAAGCCCCGGAGCATTCTAAGTCTACCTATTCTCGCTAACTTACATGATATACTATGCTTGTTCTACTATGTTACATTTACGTGATAGGAATTGGTTGACACCGTTGATGCATAGGTACTCCTTGATATCACCATCCGTTTATCTACCTTGTCCTATGTAGATAGGCGCAGAGTCTTTGCTTAGCTTGCTTAGTCCGGTAGAAGTCGGGTGATTTTCTGTCACCTGCGAGATATAGGTGGATGCCTGCTTGATTAAGCAGTGATTGCTTTGGGAAAAAGGATAACCAAGTGTGGAATGGAAATTTGAGACCGGGCAGGGTCTTATGGTGGGTTGACTATAGTGCCCCTGCCTATGTCAATTAAGGACCGATCGTTGACGGCCCTCTTGTCATGTTGAACGCATGCCCCACACTTAGCTGGAAGGATAAGTCGTTCCGACCGCGAAGCCTGAACACTATCCGGGCCGGGAATCGAGCCGCCATGCGCTGTATTGGTGATGGTTGAGGAGAACGACGAGGGCGCGACGCGCAACCTTGGTATACCTTGGATACCTAGGTCGCCGGAACGGTCCTCGGGTACTGGCGGTGCCTGCCAAACCCGCGAATTGGTCTTGGATAGTGTAACATGGTGATCTGTAGCTCACTTGATCAGTGAGTGTGGTTTGTGTGGGGAATACCTCGCCAGCTAGTTAGAAATCGATTCGAATCGCCATCGCTCCTGGATAGTGAGCACTTGGCATGAGCTTCGTCCTCGTAGTAAGGACTATGGAACACTTGGGTTATAATGATAAATGGTTTTAGGAATGCTATGATGAGGTACCATCATATCACTATACTTGCTTGTAATAGTGCAGGTGCAAACCTAGATAATAGGTAATGCTACTTTCAACTTGAGCAAATTAAAAGAAGAAAGACTATGTAGGTTGTGTTAATAGAATCTTGCGGTTATGCAAAAAGGTTGTCAGCTACCCTACTATATAGCCTTCATGATCCTTGAAGAGTCTTTATTTTAATTTATGACGGGTAAGTCTAGCTGAGTACATTCTCGTACTCAGAGTTCTATTCCCATGTTGTATTGCAGATGGTCAAATGTACTATGGTTATTGCATCCTCTGTTGGTACCCAGCCATGGGTGATGACTAGACCAAGGGCGATGGTCACTCCGTCTTCTCTTTTGCTTTTGTGGGAATGACCGAATTATGGCACTGTATCAGACTAAGTGTGTGTGTTGTATTTTCGAACTATGAAGCTTCCGCTACCTGTGAACTTGGTTTGTAATAACTTTAAGAACTCCGATGTATTTTAAGAATGTTGTAATCTGGATGTATTTGTGGATGGCGACCGCTAAACTTATTACGATCTTGGCTGTATGTATGATATGTGGTTTGAAATCCTTCAAGATTTCACGGACTACCGGGATTATATGGGCTTAAGCTCGATGGTTTGACTTTGCAAATGGTCACTATTAGGCTTAATCTCTTATAATTTGGTCGGTTCTGTTACAGCCTCGATGCCGTTCTTGGAGACTATGTACCCTAAAAGCATGCCTCAAGGCAGGCCAAAGACACATTTCTTGGGGTTTTGCTTGATTTTATTTGCGCGCAAACAGCCAAAGGCGATCTCGAGGACTTGAATCAGGTCGCCCTGTCTCTTTGACTTGATGACGATGTCATCGACGTATGCCTCGACCGTCGACCCTATATGTTCTCCAAAAACATGGAGCATGCATCGCTGGTACGTCGCCCCAGCGTTTCGAAGCCCAAAGAGCATGGTCACGTAGTAGTACATTCCAAAAAGAGTGATGAAAGAGGTGGCGAGCTGGTTGGACTCTTTCATTTTTATTTGATGTTAACCAGAATAAGCATCGAGGAACGAAAGGGTCTCACATCCCACGGTAGAATCAACAATTTGATCAATGCGTGGCAAAGGAAAGGGAACTTTTGCACATGCTTTATTTAAACTGGTGTAATCCACACACATCCTCATTTTCGCATTCTTTTTCTTAACTAACATAGGATTTGCTAACCAGTTAGGATGATGGACCTCCTTGATGAATCCGGCCATCAAAAGCTTGTGGACTTCTTCGCTAATGATCTTGCTATTCTCCTCGTCGATGTAGCACAAGCGTTGCTTCACTGGCTTGGAATCAGCTTGAATCTCCAAGGACTGCTTGGCGACTTCCCTCGGTATGCTAGGCATGTCTGAGGGACTCCATGCAAACATGTCGGCATTTGCACGGAGAATGTCGATGATCACGGCTTCCTATTTGGCGTTGAGGTCGGCGCTGATCATCAACACCTTGTCGTCAGAGCCGTTGGGGTCGAGCGGGATTTTCTTCATGCCCTCTACTGGCTCGAAGCTTCCTGCAAGGTGCTTGGGCTCTAGAGCCTCAGTGACGAGGGCCTCAAGCTTTAAGGCGAGCTCGACGGAGCTCTCGATCGCCTCCCCATATTCGACACACTCGATGTCGCACTCATACGTGTGCTCGTAAGAGGAGCTGACGGTAGATGATGTTGAGGCTGCTGCCGCCGTCCATCAATACCTTCGAGAGCCGTGTGTTGATGATGATAGGGTCGACGACGAGCGGGTAGACGCCAGGAGTGACTACCTTGTCGGGGTGGTCGTCGCGGTCAAAGGTGATGGGGGTGCTCGACTAGTTGAGATACTGTGGCATTGCCATCCTTGTTGCAAAGACCTCATGGTGCTCCCTCTTATGCTGTATCAAGGTGAGTTGCGTCGAGGGTCTGCCGTAGATCATGTAACAATCATGGACGGCGGGGAACCCCTCATCGTCTTTATTTTCACCCTTGTCGTCACTCTTGTCCTTCCTCTGGTCATCCTTCTTCAGCCTTAGGCTATTGAAGTACTTTTTCAGCATGCAGCAGTCCTCGAGCTTGTGATTAGCCCCTCCCTTGTGATAAGGGCAGGGCTCCTTGAGCATCTTGTCGAAGACGGCCCCTTCTGGGGGGCCTCGAGGCTTCTTGCGCTCGACGGCGGTGATGAACTCATCGTCGAGGGCCTCCCGCTTGATCTGCCGTGTCTTCTTCTTCTTCTTGTTATTTTAAGCCCCTGCTAGGGCCCTCGTCGTCGTCCGCTGGCGCCTTCCCCTTGCCGTTCTCGTGGTTGAAGAAAGCGCCGACCGCCTCCACACTAGCTCGTCAACGGTCTGCGGACAATTTCGGCCTAACTCTCGCACCAAATCCTTACACGTGGTGCTTGAGACAAAGGCCAGAATGACGTCGTGGTCGGGGATGTGCGGGAGCTCAGTGCGCTGCTTGGAGAAGCGTCAAGCATACTCTCCGAGAGATTCTCCAGATTTCTGCTTGCACTTGCTAAGATCCCATGAATTGCCTGGGTGGATGTAAGTCCCCTTGAAGTTCCCTTCAAACACCTGGACCAGGTCGGTCCAATCGTGGATTTGGTTGGCGGGGAGCTCCTGGAGCCACCTGCGAGCGGTGTTGGAGAGAAAGAGTGGTAGCTATTGGATGATGGCTCGATCGTCTCCTCTAGAGCCTCCCAACTGGCATGCCAGTCAAAAATCTATCAGCCACAGTTCTGGCTTGGTTTCGCCATTGTATTTGGCGGTGCTGGTCGAGGGTCGAAACGAGCTTGGCAACAACGTGCTACGGATTGCCCTGCTCAAGACTCGAGGGCCCACCGGCTCTAGAGCCAATCGGTCCTCATCGCTGTCATAACATCCGCCGCGGTGAGCGCTGTAGCCCCACTCCTCGGCGTCCTCGTGTCTACACCGCCGATGATTATTGATGTCATGTCGAGCGTCGTGCTGTCCTCGACTGTCGACGAGGCGCTCCTGGACGGGCACCATTTTCTTGCCTCGAGGCGGCGGCTCATGATAGATAGATACCTCTCTCTCGTTTCGGGCCGGCTCGATGGGGTTCTCTGTGGATGCCCCTCGACGTCGAGAGGCTGAGCTCTCAGCTTGCTGAGCTACAACAACGTGGGGCAGACCCTGCACCTTGTCTCGGATGCATCACGCTAGGGAGTTCGAGGGCTCGGGCATGTTACATAGTAGCATGGTTGCTGCTATGATGTTCTGACCAGCTCAAGGGAAGCGGCTAACGAGTGGCTCAGCCTCTTCGTCCTCGACAATCTACCGGTACATGTCTCGAGCACGACTGCGCGCGCCCCCGCCGTGCGGATGCGATTGGTCTCGCTCGAGGGCCCACTCGAGCTGGCTAAGGCGCTCGTGATCCTCGTCTAGCTTGGCTTTCAGCTATCGCAGCTGCGCAAGTTGCTCGTGGTGGGTCTGCCTGCCCATGGTTCAAAGGCGTCCTGGGATGTCCCCCTACAGTGGGAGCTCGGGCACCGATAATGGTCGTCTGTAGTGGCCACGGCCCCATCAATGTTGAAGCATTCCCTGGTAGGGTCGTAGTTATCAGACTCGGAGTCAGGGTCTGGCTCGGTGGTGTAGAAACATCCGCGCCCCTCCTCCACCAACTGCTGTCTGAGCGTGGTGATGGTGTATCGCCCGGGTCCTAGGTGTCGAAGCCCGCATACTTGGGAATTCCTGATTGCTTAGCTACTTGTTGAGCCTGCCGCCGTGTCTCTGTGTCGCGCGGGGGTACCAGTGGTCGCTCCACGCGCGTCCCGGCGCCCGAGTGTATTGCCCTGGCGAGTCACATCGCGGCGTTGTCCAAGCCGAACGAGAGCATCCATCTTGTGGTGAACAAACCATGTGGTAGCAGTGTAGATGGTAGCAATGCTGGGCGGGGTACCCTGCCGCCTGACGCTGCCACGCGGCCATTCTGACATCTGGCCATCGTGACGGTGCTCTCAGCACATGGAGCTATCGGCTCCTCCACCGTTGCCTGTTCCGCATGAGGCGATGGTCGTGGAACGGCGGTGGGGCAGTGGCGATGCTGGCCATGCCTCCTCTTGGGTGGGGAAGCGTGGTGGCGAGGCCGTCTCGGGGCCTTTGATCGTCTGGGCATGACATGAGCTCCTCCAGGTCCTTTGATTGAGAGTAGGATCATGTCATAGCCGAAGCCGGTAGACATGAACACAAGGCTCCCAAACCAAATCACCGTGGAGCGTGGGATCGGCGAGACGTGAGTGGCCATCTGGAAAGAGATGGGAAATCGGTGGTAACACGCAAGACCCCTACCTGGCACGCCAACTGCTGGAGTTTTGACCCCGGGGGGTGACACCAACGAGTAAATTTGTGTGTGTGCTCCCTTTTCCAGATGGTGATACAAGAATGACACAAAGATTTATCCTGGTTCAAGCAAAAGAAGGCCTTATGTCCAGTGGGGGGGAGACTTTGTATTATCTTGCACCTAAGTGCTTGTACAGTGGTGAATATAAGCGTATGTGGCTATGAGCGCTAAGTTCTAGGTGGTGGTGGTGTGAGTTGTGTTCTAGGGGTTGTGCCTTGGATGTGTATATTGTCCTCAATGTCCCCTTTTATAGTTCCAAGGGGATACCTAGGTTACAGGGTGTAGGCATTAGAATAAGCCTCGATAGGGGTATGGTGCTAGCCTACTCGAGGCTTCCGTACCGGCGTGGCCTCGAGCCGTCTTGTAACGGGGTACTTTGGTGATGATGGTGTGTACGTTTCCTGAATTCAACTCCTGTACATCATCTCGTAATGGCTTAGGCGTGAGCACGCTTGTACGTCGCGGCAGTAGTCACCTCTGGGGTGGTTGAAGCGCTGACTTCCATCGCTTGATCCTTTTCTGGGAAGGAACATGTCTACTCGAGGGTCGGGCGGCACAAGCGGCTTTGCTGTGTGGGAGCGCTGACTTCCTACGTCTCGAGGGGTGCCGCGATGGGATATCACATCTGCTATACTGTATCAAATCATACCTTCATCCATCCTTGGGGATAAAGCTGGAAAAAGGTGGAGATTTGACGGGTGCTTGTTCCCCTATCACGCTTCCCGTGACTGTCGGGTTAGGTGGGAGCATGGCAGTCTCATTAAATGCCCTGACTTCCATACCCGCGACAGGCGGTGGGGGACGCCTTTGCGCTCGAGGCCCGTCGGCTCGCTCGAGCAACTTCCGTATTCGACGGTCGCTGGCAATCGAGCCCCTATTGATTCATAAGACCCTATTTCCGTGTTCGAGGCCACGAATGACACCGGGCCCTGGCGATCACGTCTCTACATCAGAACGTCGAGTTGGAGCCTCGACTTGTTCAGGAACCCTCTTGTTGTAAGCGTCAGGTGGGATACCCCCTATTGACATCCTCGACATCAGTTCTTTGCCAAGAGGTCTCACATTCTGGCCCACGAAATCCAGACAATACCGTCATCATGGCCATTTGCCTACTAGGGCCTAGATATGATTGGGCCATTCAAACCTGCTCCCAGTAATTTCAAGTTAATATTCATACTGGTCGACAAGTTCTCTAAGTGGATCAAGTACATGCCACTGATTAAAGCAACTTCAGAAAAGGCTTTAGAATTCCGCAATCAAATCATACATCGGTTCGGGATTCCTAATAGTATAATCACCGATTTGGGCACTCAGTTCACCGGCACTGCATTGAGGGACTTCTGCGATGACAGAGGCATAGTTGTAAAGTACGTGTCGGTAGCTCATCCTCAAGCCAATGGACAAGTCAAGCGAGCCAATGGTGTGATCATATACACTTTAAAAAAGAGGTTGTACAAGGAAAATGACAAAGCACCGAGAAGGTGGACGAAAGAATTGCCAGCCGTGGTCTAGGGCCTCCGAACACAGCCTAGTCGGAATACTGGTGTATCCCCCTATTTCATGGTGTATGGGGCTGAGGCGGTACTCCCCTTTGACATAATGTTTGGATCTCCAAGAGTCGAGCATTTTGACCAGTCTTTAGCAGACTACTCCACAGAACTTGAAATCAATTGCACAGAGGAAAAACGGTTAGACTCCTGCCTCCGAACAGTAAAGTACCTCCGAGCTATGCGGTGATATTACAATAGGAATGTCAAAGATCGTTCTTTCGTGGTTGGTGATCTAGTGCTGGAGTGGAAGACAAGCCAGGAAGGGATGCACAAACTATCCACGCCCTGGGAGGGACCCTTCGTGGTCGCAGAGGTCACACGTCCCACCTCTTACAGACTGACTTACCCGGACGGAACATGTCTGCCTAACTCTTGGCACATAGATAAACTATGATGGTTTTACGCCTAGAAGCAGTACACCCTATTTGTATCTTTTTCCTTATGAATAATAACAAGTTTTAGTTTTTTGCTCTATACCTCATTATATGCGGACCATTCAACAAGAATGATTTTCTCTGTTTCCGACATACCATGCAACGAAATCAAACAGGGTACTCGACAACCTCCATTTAGTGATACATCACTCTCATAAATTTTTTAGAGTGCTCAAAACCATGGTTTACAAATATAAGCTTTATTACAAACTTTCCAAGCAAAATTTACAATAAAAGCCCCTCTAGGCGGTTCTTACTAAACCTACAGACTAAACTAGGGCTTGCTGCTCGGGCTGCTCGCTGACACGAGCTTCTGGTGCCATCGAAGAGGTCGGGGCCACCGATGCCTGGCTAGTCGAGACTGCAGGTGCTAATCACCCATCCCCTACAGCAGACGCCTCTGACCACTCCCTAGTCGACCTCTCTGAACCCGATTGATTAGGGGGAATAGACGTCCCGCAGAGGTTGATGTTGCCGATCACTGTCAACGACAAGTCTAGCAGACTGACACGAAGGTCATCCGCCTCCCTTGGACCAACCTCCTTGGGGTACCCTCCCTCCAGGCGGGATAGGTCAATCAGGGGGTAGTGAGCATGTACCATACTCAGGACATGGGCTCTGGCATACTCCCCAGCGTCCTTCACGAACTGCTGAAGCCAACCCCACGCGTGCTGCTCAGGACTGATGAGATCTAGCACCGGGGCCACTCCCTTCTAGATCTGGAGACAATTGCTCTTCCACAAGTCCCGGTATTTCACCAGGTCTTCAAGATGCTTCTTCTTGTTAGCCTTGAGCACTATGACAAGGTTAAAACAAGGGAAGTCAATACCGGGCTACAAAAATAAAAGAGTTTTCACTCATCTTGTCAAACCTAATCTTACTAGTTAGCTCCCGGTTCCTCATCTTCAGCTCTCCAGTATGCGAGCGTACTCCTGGTCGAGCTGGTACTTCTCCTTCCGGAGGTGCTCCATTTCTTCCTCTAGACCTGCAGCAGCAACTGTTATACCAAAAGAACCAAACACACTGTGCATCACGGCTGGCGCCAACACCCAACCTTACTCTTTCTCTCGCAATCCTTATCGGCTAGCTGCCAAGATAGGTCTAGCATTCACTCCTCCTGAGTAGTCCTCTCCATGGCCTCCTTCTCGGCCTCTAACCGAAGGCGGTCCACCTCTGATGTCAGGGCTTTGTTCTCGGCCACAATCCCTTCAATCTGGTCGAAACAACTTTTACGATATTTCACCATTTTCATTGCGTCCTACAGATTACAAACACATATAAACGTGTGACAAAGTTCCGATGAAACTATCTATTTTTCAAAAGTTGGGAGGTCGCTTACCTTAACTTCATTAACAAGTTGCTTGGCGGCTCGATCCACTCTCTCCGCCTCTTTGACTTCGGCAATCTCCTCGTGACCAGTCCAGTGGTCCCCACGCTGACGCCAGACATAAATATGTTGGCGCCCATCGTGGGGGCGCCCCTGGATCTCCTCCACTTCATCATCAAAGCCCGCCTGGGCCTCCTCGCCCTAGGTGCCCCTCCCTACCATAGCCGAGGATGTCATCGGCCTTTTCCCAAGGTCGGGCGTCCCCTCTGATGCTCAAGCTTTGACGGGCGGCTCTTCCACCCGAGTAGGTGATGGGGCTCTGATCTCCTCTCCCGCTCCACTGCTCGGTGGGGGAGTAGTTGTCGCGCCCTCCTCCTAGGTCATGACTGCCGCATTGGTCTCCTCCCCGGGTTAGAGTGTTCGCACCAACTTCTTCGACGGTGGGGGCAGTTGTAGGCTGAGCAGTAGGCTGCTCTAGGGCAGTTTGGCCTGCGGTGGTCTGCGCCATGGTGGTCGGCTCAGAAGGCCCTGAGCCCAAAGCAGTGCTGGGGTCACCATCCGAGGCGCCACTACAAATTCCATCAAATCATAAAGTACCGGACTTTTAAAATCATAAAAAATGTAGTTGTTTTTATCTTTACCTACAGATTGGAGCTCCTGTGCGACATCGAGAAGACTCTGTGCCTAGCGCGACCAGCCGCCGCCCCTGTTTCTGCCTTGTCCAGGCGTGCCTGCTCTGTAGGGGCGTGTACAGTGGGCATATCTTCAGTGGCCCGTCCACCCTCTGCCAGGACCACCTCTGGGCGGCTACGCGGCTTGCGGACCAGAGTTGGGGCCGCCTCCTCTTCCTCGTCGTCATCATCAATGACTCGGAGCAGTCATCGACGCTTCTACGCCTGGGCCCCTGAAGCCGAGCCTTGTGCAGTTGAGGGTCCTTATGCTAATTCGGCCGGTGCTGCCCCAGCTTGGGATGGCTCTCTAGCCATCGGTCTCTTGCCAGCGATCCTGTCGTTGGTGGTCGGTGCTGGCCGACTTTCCTCATCGTCGCTGCTGGTGTATAGGTAACACCGAGTAGCGTTGTCCATGGGTGGGTCTACCCTCGTCGGGTGTTCCATGCCAGGCGCCAGTGACACATACACTGACGCTCAGTCAGTATCTCCAATCTGCAAGGGGAGGGTGAAAAGATGTCAGAGGAGGAGATTGACAACCAAAGAAAATTAATTACAAGTTGGGTAAGCTTTACCTTCAGAGCTAGTCGACCCAACTTGTATACATGCATACGGTCATCGCTTCGCACGAAATTGTTGTCCGCCAGGTTGAACAGCTCGTTGATCCTGCGTTGGATTTCTAGCTTCTCCGGGTTGTCTCTATGCACCCTTGTCGAGTCTTGGCTTCCCTAATACTCATACACCGCATGGACTCTCCTCTGGCACGACAGAACTCATCGGCTGAGGAAGTTGCCGACCATGCCAGGCCCATCTAGACGCGACCAGTCGATGAGGTTCATCAGCTCTTCCACTTGGCCGGTGTACTCTGGTCGGTCTGTCTAGCTGGCTCTCTTCTCTAGCACATAACCAATGTCACAAAATGTGGCGCTGCCAGGTTCTTCCCTTATGTAGAACCATCTCCTGTACCATTTAGTCAGGGATGTGTTCCAGGGGCAGCTGAGGTAGCGGTTCTTCATCACGTCATGCAGATTGAGGTATACTCCACCTGCAATCTTGGAGCCTCCAACTGCTCCCTTCCTCCTTAAGCAAAAGAGGTACAAAAACAAATCAAAATGTGGTTCGATACCGACAAAGGCTTCACAAAGATGAATGAAAGTTGTGACAAGAAAAATTAAGTTTGGGTGTAGATAGCAAATCCCAATCTCATAGTAGAGAAGAAGGCCCTGAAGAAATGGATGCACCAGCACCCCAAAGCCCCTCTTGAAGAAATCTTCAAATATAACGATCTCACCGGCTCGGGGTTCTGGGTAGCTTTCTCCCTCCGGTGTGCTCCAACCGCCAAGCTCTTGGTTGTGCAGCAACCCCGTCTCGACAAGGTCATTGAGGGACCTAGCGGTGCACCGGGATTTCTTCCATTCCTTTGCCATCATCTCGGCCCTCTTCTTGGAGTCGCTTTTGGCCATTTCGCGCAAGAAAACTCGAACTGGATCAGGTGCACTTGGAGAGAGCGAGGAAGATGAAGGCAAGAGGCTAGTACGCATCTGCTGGGTCAAGTTTTAGCATTTCACCTTTAGGGTCTTTATAACAGAGGAACAACCTATTCCACTTCCCGACATCTGGGGAAATGTGCGGTTTCGGCGGCGGGAACAGTGTTTCGATTTTCAATTTCTATTGTAGTAAATTTGGTGCATTTTCTAATGATTAATGGATTTCCTTTTATCGGTCCGCGTGTTGAACGGCTGTGCTGTCAGACGGCACCCCTTTTCACACGCCGAACTGATAAGATGGCTGGACGCCTCGTCACGTCACCAATTAATGAAGAAATATGACATTTTCAAAATTTAAATAAGCAGATTTAATCAGGTTAAGAGGTTTGTGTGGACTCGTCCCCCTGTTTCTGCCTTGTCCGGGCGCAGCTACTCGGCAGGGGCATGTATAGTGGGCATATCTTCAGTGGCTCGTCCACCCTCTGCCAGGACCACCTCCGGGCGGCTAGCGGCTTGCGAACTAGAGTCGAGGATGCCTACTCTTCCTCCTCATCATCATCCATGACTCGGAGCAGTCGTCGATGCTTTGGCGCTCGGGCCCCCGAAGCCGAGCCTTGTCTAGTTCAGGGTCCTTGTGCTGATTCGGCCGGTGCTGCCCTTGCTCGGGATGACTCTCTAGCAATCGTTCTCTTGTCGGCGACCCTATCGTTGGTGGTCGGTGCTCGCCGACTTTCCTCGTCGTCGCTGCTGGTGTATTGGTAACACCGAGTAGCATTGTCCATGGGCAGGTCTACCCCCGCCGGGTGCTCCATGCCAGGCGCCAGTAACACATGCACTGACGCTCGGTCAATATCTCCGATCTGCAAGGCGAGGGTGAAAAGATGTCACAGGAGGAGATTGATGACCAAAAAAAATTAATTACAAGTTGGGTAAGCTTTACCTTCAGGGCTGGTCGACCCAACTTGTATGCATGCATACGGTCATCGCTTCGCACGAAATTGTTGTCCACCAGGTTGAACAGCTCGTTCATCCTGCATTGGATTTCTGGCTTCTCCAAGTTGTCTCTCTGCATCCTTGTCGAGTCCTGGCTTCCCTAATACTCATACACCGCATGGACTCTCCTCTGGCACGATAGAACTCGTCAGCTGAGGAAGTTGCCGACCACGCCATGCCCATCCAGACGTGACCAGTCGATGAGGTTCATCAGCTCTTCCACCTGACCGGTGTACTCTTGTCGGTCTATCTAGCTGGCTCTCTTCTCTGGCACATAACCAAAGTCGCAAAACGTGGTGCTGCTAGGTTCTTCCCTGATGTAGAACCATCTCCTATACCATTCAGTTAGGGATGTGTTCAGGGGCAGCTGAGGTAGCGGTTCTTCATCCCGTCACGCAGATTGAGGTATACTCCACGTGCAATCTTGGAGCCTCCAACTGCTCCCTTCCTCCTTAAGCAAAAGAGGTACCAAAACAAATCAAAATGCGGTTCGATTCCGACAATGGTTTTGCAAAGATGAATGAAGGTCGTGACATGAAAAATTGAGTTTGGGTGTGTTGATATTTGGGAACGCAATAAGGAAATGATCCGCAAGCGCACGGATATCGGTGAGCATTTCACCCGGGAGGTTATCCAGAGTTATCGTATTTATATTTTTACCACTGGGAGAAAGGGTGCATCTGACTAACCAAATCTATTGCTACTATCCCTTTAGGCACAAAGAATGTCTTTCGATGTGAGTGATAAATAGAGAAGACTGCAACTGTAGTCTCCTTCTAACCTTGGTAAGGATGATCTACTGTTCTAATGGGGAGGCTAACGGAATCTAGACACCACAAAGGATGTTCAACCCGCACCTATAAACCCTATCCTTCCTACTAACGAGATGTGATCTACAAAGGTAGCTCGGAAATGTCACGTTCCTCACTACTACCACGGTCCAGCTAGTCAGGGAATATCTTTGAGTACCCCAGCCTAAACACCACGTTTACGCCAGCAATGATTACTCTAAACTCTACGCGAAGAGATTAAAGTAAACTCATAAACCATAAGAACAATAAAACAAGAACTTACTAGAATTTAGAAGTCGAATTACTGAAGAATCCTAGGAGCAAGCTTTGGGTTAGGAGAACTTGATCCCGTAGGTACAAGCTTGGAGTAGACACCGACAGGCCGGGCTTCCTCCACTCTACACCTCCACTCTATCTCTCTAAATCTAGTAGAAACTAGAAGATCTATTTCTACCTTACATTGATTGCTAAGCATAAAAAGAAATATTAATTAGAGAAGAGGTTTTCCTTCGAGGGCACCCCTCAGTCTCTATGATAATTTCTTCGTGTCCTCCAGGGGCCAGGGGGGCCTCGCTTATATAGTCCTCCCCTTCTATGCATTTTTGGGTCGATAGCCGAGGTGGTACTATGTTTTTCTTGATCCAATAGGTCGGTGGAATATCCCGAGCGAAGGAGTCCTGAATTGGCTCCAGCTGGGGGGCGGGTGCCCAGACTACCAGGGCGGGCGCCCTGGGCCTGGCCCAGCTTTGCCTCCGCTTCGGTCTCGTGGCTTTTGGAGTCTTCTAGATGATGTAAAATTACGCGGTGCGTTGATATCTCTATGTAATCCCGACATGTGGGCCTTTCTTCCTTATTTCCTGATAACCCCCTGCAGAAACAGACAAACAACAAAACTCGTGGAATTCTGTCAGATCAAACCCTAATTCTAGGTGATGGTTGCATATTGGTCCTTTCTCTTGTTTATTTGATAATTAAAATTGATACTTAAGAACCGTCAACAAATACCCCCATACTTAGGCTTTTACTCGTCCTCGAGAAAAGGATGGTTGAGAATAATATCTGGGGTAAACATTTAAAACATTCTCTTTATAATTGCAGGGTGTTAAAATTCCACTGTGTACCATAGTCAGGGATGTATATGATTAAGAGTAAAGATCCTTTCTTTTCAATCCTGTCACTTGGAGTTTTTGTATATTTTTGAAAGAAAGTTAGCATACCTTTTTGATGCTCATAGGTTCTCTCAGATCACTCATTATCTTTTATATATATATCTCACTGAGGCTGTTTTATTTTGCAAAAATTCTCAAGCATACTTACTTTGGATTTATTGCCTGATCAAAACGGGATCCGAGGAGGGAAATGTCATACACTTTGGAAATTAAAAACTTTGTCAACTCTTGCTGGCATATTGCTTATTAGAGGGACCATGGGCTGTCATTTTTTTTTAAGTGGATACCGAGGTACCCCTAATTCTACTTCCGGACACTTGTCCATTTTTTCTGCGAGGTTGTCGAGCACTTGCTCCTTTTTATTTCCTCTAAATATCTTCTATTTTTGCATAGCCCATGCCTCTAATGCAATAATACTTCGGAAGAGTGAATCTTACTGAAATAATGTCTTGATCTTAGGAGCATGATAAATCTCTCAACAAGGGTCTAACTCATTTTGAACAAACTCAATACAGAGCAGATAGCTTTTATAATCATAATTAATATTTCAGTTTTATCAGGCATATAAAACACTGAGGATGGTAGTTAGAAATTTGAATATTTTGAAATAAATTCTCCAAGCAACCATGATATCAAGAATAAGAAACTCATACTCTACCATCACATATTCCATATTGACTTAAGTAACACAGGGTTTTAAAATGATTTTATACTAATTGCAAGTTTTCAGGAAATATCACAGATTGAGATTAATCATGATTAGAAATATTTTAATCTTTTTATTTTATCATGTCGGAAACAGTAATCTGCATAATCCAAAATAAATATATGTGTAAAGTAAAGTGTGCAGAGTGTGTACCTGAATCGTGGAGTGGTGTAGTCGGAGTGTGTTTAGCATGTCGAGGGATCTCCCCCATACTTGTTTTCTGCTTTCTTGCACAAAAATAAAGTAGAGACACACAAGACATAATAATAATACTCTTTATTGATCTTGAGGCATTTATTACACAAGGAAGAACAAAATTATTTTTGGCTATTCTCTCCCGGATTAGGAGTAGAATATTTTTGGGTGATTCTGAAGATGGAAATGTATGGATATATGTGGATGGTACTTCCGGAGTAGAAGTAGCATGTGTGAGTGAACGTGCAAGTGAATCTTGATTTAACCACATGACAAGCTCCTAAGGGTCTACACAGCCTGACCACACTCAATGCTCATAAGCAGTAAAAAGTAATTGTGTGGCTCGAAGTCTAGCAAGCATGTATATCTGGCTGTGGTAGGAATTTAAACTCTCATCATACAGGAACTCATTATTCAACATTTTAAAGATTTCCAAAGATAAAATTCTCCAGAATTCTAGCATCTCTAGAAACAGATAAACGACAGCTCAACCTTCCCATATCGTATCCGTTAACTACTTAGATAAGTTTTCATCCCACAAGTTTAGGTTTAGAGCAAGCTTTAAAGTATAACAGTTATGTCTAAACTTGAGAGAGAACTTAAAATGTGCAAATTAGGCAGAGCAACTATTCATCATTTCCATGCTTGAGTTTTATTTAGATACAGATTAGCATAGCCACTTTATTTATTTATTAAACACACTAAGCAAAAGACATATATATATAAGCATAAAATCTTTATTTGGTTTTTCATAGTTATTTATATTCTAAAATAATATAAGTATAAACATAGATAGATAGAAATACTTATCGAGATAAATGGGGGTGCTCTCCCCCAAGCTGAATTTTGACGTAATTTCTCTTGATGTAGCTAGCAGGTGGTAGAGGTGTATTTGAAAGTCAGCAGCATTGTGACAGCGATTAGAATATCCTCCGTCTGCCAGTCTTCTTGATTCTTAGATTCTGTGGAGCTCAAATAGACAACAAAGCTTGTGGAACTAATTAAGTGTTAGCATAAATATCTAGCCTTTATCATGTTGAGACTCCTTAATAATTATTACTCCCTGTTTTTATATTTTTATTTTATAAAGCAGAAAAATATTTTTATTTTATTTTTATGCCACCACAGTGAATGTACTTATGGGTTTTATGCCACTCGTATCCACACATGGGGCTTACTGTTTTTCACATTTTTACTTTCTGTTTAGAACTTAATTAACTAAGTGAACTACTTGAAATAATTGAAAGGGAAAGGATAACTACAAAGTTTACCTGTTGGCAAGGCGTTCGGTGTTTTTAAGTCCTCCAAATGGGACTCTCCTCCTTCTCAATTATCCTGAGGTTCGTTGGGTGGCGTAGTCGGTACTTCCGGCAGCGCCTCCTCTTCGTGTATAGTTATCTTCATTTTCCACACCTGACTTGGTGCTTCGGTCTCCTCTGGATAATTCTGTTTAAACTCAACGTCTTCTGACCTTACAACTTTTCCTTCGTAGTCTGCCCATCCGTCCTTGATGATTTGCCTCCTCTGGTTGCGGTTGCGTCATCTTCTTCTTGTCCTGACCTGCTTAGAATCTTCAACTATATAGTTAGAATCATTAAAGTAATGGCGTACCTTCTCAGAGGGGAAATACACGTGGACTTCTCCGGTTCCAATGTAGATGATAACTTGGATAGTGTTGAGGAATGGTCTTCCAAGGATGATGGGTGGATCGTACTCGTCTTCTCCCATATCAATGTTCTGAAAATCATCTGGAGCTAAATATATATTGGTTGTAGGGGCATGGTTCCATGCAGGAGCTGATAAGTGACTGCGGCCATTATGTTGACGTTCGATCCGGTGTCGTAGAGTGTTTTCTAAAAAAAGTATCTGTTGGATGTGCACTCGATGCTTGGAACACCAGGGTCGTCCTTCTTGATCAAGAAAGGTGACTTGAGTCGACGATCTTGACCTCCTTGAGCTGCAGTGACCATCTTAGCTGACTCGGTCCACATTTGCTTGTTCCTGTTCCTCCTGTTGGTCCTCTTCCTTGGTTCATGTTGGGATTGCTCTGAAGTTTATGTAGTCTTGTTCTTGAAGGAAAGTCTCCTTCTTCCCCTTGATGTAGAGACTAATCTTGGCAGCATTAGCGTAGATGACAGCTCTGGTGTTTAGGAATGGCCTCCCTAAGATAATGGGTGCCCTCTCCTCAGTACCAGTCTCTACCACCACGAAGTTTGCTGGAGCGTATAAGGTACCAACTTGGACACAGAGGTTCTTTAATATTTCCTTTGGGAAACTAAGTGTCTGATCTCCATTGTGTTTGTGCTCGTAGATCCCGGTTCTTCACTTAATGGAATCTGGGAGTTGTAAAATGCCTTCACGTTTCTCAAAATGTGTCCTGCTCATAGAGACAAGGCAGAGATCAAGTGCATGGGCTCTGTTGGTGGAAAACACCAACAGAACCAAAAGTGTATTTGTTCTTTTCTAACCTTAAGCATAGTGAGCAAGACAAAGTTGATGGATCATGAGTGTAGCATTTAAAACATTTGTTAGATCAGATGGCTCAACCTAATGGAAAGATAATCTATCTATATTTATGTTTTGTTTTTATCTTCCAAAGATTGAATGTGCAACATATTAGCTTATATGTTTAGGAGCGTGGGATTACGAAGGTAGTACTAAGAACAAAGATTAAGGGACTAAACATGTTGAATCAGTTCGGTTGGTTAATTTAGAGTTATAAATCATACATGTTTGTCTCTTTATTTATGTGAACGCCAGAACCAAGGAGAAACTTATAAAAGGATAGTCAAGTACCTTAAGATGTTACCTTTGAAGAGTGATGGTACAGTATCACCTTGTAGAAGCTTTCCTTTCTAGCGGTTGTGCATCGTGTTTGTGGCTCCCTCCATGGATCATCTCTTATGAGTTACGTCTTTCTTGTGCAAATTGTTAAACTTCATGTGTCACTTTCTTTATCTCCAATGTGAGTTTATCTCAGGACTTCCCAGGTTGATATTGAAAGTTTTCCTGCAGGGGTTAGTCCCACAAAATATACCAATGTCTACACAAGCAATTTTTAGTTCGATAACCGAACTAGACTCCATGTCTAATCAGATTAAGGAAGGCTGTTTAACCTAAGCACCATGCTTAATTTAAAAGCCAATAGAACTATGTGCAGTACTTCCAAACTAACACTTACTAGGATAAACAAAGGTAGCGTGATGGCATTTATAGAGATTTACTTAAGTGGAGATGAAGTAGTGTGATTAGTATTTAACAAATTGAGCATGTCTCAAAGGTAAGGACAACCAACATAGCAACATGGCAAAGGATGTTTTATGTGAAGTACTCCCCTAAGCTTGAATTTTGCAAAATTCAAGATTGGATGAATTTAATTCAATGTTGCATGTTGATTGGTTGGGCATACCTTGCGCTTGTCATTCATCAGGTCTTCTTGCTCCAATCCTAGAAAGGTTAGTGACAAGAATACCCGAAGGAATATTTCTACAATTATCTTATATGCTCAATACACAAGGCAATGTTGCAAGTAATTAGAAGTTCATGTTACAATCTGATAAGTGCTTGTTTTAGGACACTAAGCTTGTCCTTGGGAAACCATCAATTAACTCGACGAGATCTGCAATATTTATTATAAACATATGCATCGACAACTGCTCTTTTAAAGTTTTTATAAATAGAAAAGAAGAGAGGGTTGGAGATCTCAAATGTGGTGATAGCACATGAATTTTTAATGCCCTCTAGCCATTGATGTTGCTCTCCTCGATCCTCCTTCTTATGCATGGGATGTCTAGAGAGATTCATAGGATTATCGGGAGGTTCAAGAGAAAGAGCATAGTAGAGATTATTAGGCTCAAGGATGGGTTGGATAGCCGAATCATGGGATTGGAAAGTTTGGAAATCGGCTATTGAAACTTCCTCTCCTTGTATGGGAGATGATTCCTTCTCTATCTCTATGATTTTTCTATGAAGACTAGTACAAGAAGGATGTCCACGAATGAAGACATACCTTCCGTTACTAACTGATAAAGAAAGAAGGACTCTACCAAAGGTTATATGATTAAGACCAATGTGAAAATATCTAGGAAAAACATGGTCTTGCAAGGCTAGGTCTAAACCAGAATTTATAGGAAGATTAACAGATTCCCTAGGTGTAGCTAAAAGTGCATTATCTTCTTGATTAAAAGATAGGACCTTGGCTATAGAAAAGGGTTGGTTTTGACCTATTGCAATCAACTCCGGACACAGATCATAATTAGGGGCAGGACGTGTTGACTCCCATGGTCTATGGCTGGTCTCCGAAGGTGCAAAGAATTTAATAATAGTTATGGAATTTAAGATATCCATAAAGATAAAAAGATAAAAGAATAAAAGTATAAAAGTATAATACAAGATAATAGCAAGACTCAAAGTTATCTCAGCAAACCGTCTTTCTCCCCGGCAACGGCGCCAGAAATGCTTGTTGATATTTGGGAACGCAATAAGGAAATGATCCGCAAGCGCACGGATATCGGTGAGCATTTCACCCGGGAGGTTATCCAGAGTTATCGTATTTATATTTTTACCACTGGGAGAAAGGGTGCATCTGACTAACCAAATCTATTGCTACTATCCCTTTAGGCACAAAGAATGTCTTTCGATGTGAGTGATAAATAGAGAAGACTGCAACTGTAGTCTCCTTCTAACCTTGGTAAGGATGATCTACTGTTCTAATGGGGAGGCTAACGGAATCTAGACACCACAAAGGATGTTCAACCCGCACCTATAAACCCTATCCTTCCTGCTAACGAGATGTGATCTACAAAGGTAGCTCGGAAATGTCACGTTCCTCACTACTACCATGGTCCAGCTAGTCAGGGAATATCTATGAGTACCCCAGCCTAAACACCACGTTTACGCCAGCAATGATTACTCTAAACTCTACGCGAAGAGATTAAAGTAAACTCATAAACCATAAGAACAATAAAACAAGAACTTACTAGAATTTAGAAGTCGAATTACTGAAGAATCCTAGGAGCAAGCTTCGGGTTAGGAGAACTTGATCCCGCAGGTACAAGCTTGGAGTAGACACCGACAGGCCGGGCTTCCTCCACTCTACACCTCCACTCTATCTCTCTCAATCTAGTAGAAACTAGAAGATCTATTTCTACCTTACATTGATTGCTAAGCCTAAAAAGAAATATTAATTAGAGAAGAGGTTTTCCTTCGAGGGCACCCCTCAGTCTCTATGATAATTTCTTCATGTCCTCCAGGGGCCAGGGGGGCCTCGCTTATATAGTCCTCCCCTTCTATGCGTTTTTGGGTCGATAGCCGAGCTGGTACTATGTTTTTCTTGATCCAATAGGTCGGTGGAATATCCCGAGCGAAGGAGTCCTGAATTGGCTCCAGCAGGGGGGCGGGCGCCCAGGCTACCAGGGCGGGCGCCCTGGGCCTGGCCTAGCTTTGCCTCCGCTTCGGTCTCGTGGCTTCTGGAGTCTTCTAGATGATGTAAAATTACGCGGTGCGTTGATATCTCTATGTAATCCCGACATGTGGGCCTTTCTTCCTTATTTCCTGATAACCCCCTGCAGAAACAGATAAACAACAAAACTCGTGGAATTCTGTCAGATCAAACCCTAATTCTAGGTGATGGTTGCATATTGGTCCTTTCTCTTGTTTATTTGATAATTAAAATTGATACTTAAGAACCGTCAACAGGGTGCAGATTGAAAAATCCAATCTCATAGTAGAGAAGAAGGCCCTGAAGAAATAAATGCACCGGCACCCCAAAGCCCCTCTTAAAGAAATCTTCAAATATAACGATCTCACCAGCTCGGGGGTCTGGGTAGCTTTCTCCCTCTGATGTCCTCCAGCCATCGAGCTCTTGGTTGTGCAACAACCCCGTCTAGACAAGGTCATTGAGGGACCTAGCGGTGCACCAGGATTTCTTCCATTCCTTTGCCATCATCTCAACCCTCTTCTTGGAGTTGCTTTTGGCCATTTCGCGCAAGAAAACTCGAACTGGATCTGGCGCACTTGGAGAGAGCAAGGAAGACAAAGGCAAGAGGCTAGTACACAACTGTTGGGGGTGAAGTTTTAGCATTTCACCTTTAGGGTCTTTATAATAGAGGAACCATCTCTTCCACATCCCGACTTCTAGGGAAATGTGCGGTTTTGGTGGTGGGAACGGCGTCTAGGTTTTCAATTTCTGTTGCAGTAAATTTGGTGCATTTTCTAATGATTAATGGATTTCCATTATCGGTCCGCGTGATGAACGGCTGTGCTGTCAGACGGCACCCATTTTTACGCGTCGAACTAATAAGATGGCCGGACGCATCGTCACATCACCAATTAATGAAGAAATATGACATTTTCAACATTTAAATAAGCAGATTTAATCACGTTAAGAGGTCTGTGTGGACTCATCCCCCTATTTCCGCCTTGTCCGGGCGCGCCTGCTCGGCAGGGGCGTGTACAGTGGGCATATCTTCACTGGCCCGTCCACCCTCTACCAGGACCACCTCCGGGCGGCTACGCGGCTTGCGGACCAGAGTCGGGGCCGCCTCCTCTTCCTCGTCGTCATGATGAATGACTCGGAGCAGTCGTCGACGCTTCGGCACCCGGGCCCCTGAAGCCGAGCCTTGTCTAGTTGAGGGTCCTTGTGCTGATTCGGCCAGTGCTGCCCCTGCTTGGGATGACTCTCTGGCCATTGGTCTCTTGTCAGTGACCCTATCGTTGGTAGTCGGTGCTGGCCGACTTTCCTCGTCGTCGCTGCTAGTGTAATGGTAACAACGAGTAGCGTTGTCCATGGGCGGGTCTACCCTCGCCAGGTGCTCTATGCCAAGTGCCAGTGACACATACACTGACGCTCGGTCAATATCTCTGATCTGCAATGCGAGGGTGAAAAGATGTCAGAGGAGGAGATTGACGACAAAAAAAATAATTACAAGTTGGGTAAGCTTTACCTTCAGGGCTGGTCAACCCAACTTGTATGCGTGCGTACAGTCATCGCTTCGCACGAAATTGTTGTCCGCCAGGTTGAACAGCTCGTTGATCCTGCATTGAATTTCTGGCTTCTCCAAGTTGTCTCTATGCATCCTTGTCGAGTCCTGGCTTCCCTAATACTCATACACCGCATGGACTCTCCTCTGGCACGACAGAACTCATGGGCTGAGGAAGTTGCCAACCACGCCAGGCCCATGCAGACGTGACCAGTCGATGAGGTTCATCAGCTCTTCCACCTGGCTGGTGTACTCTGGTCGGTCTGTCCAGCTGGCTCTCTTCTCTAGCACATAACCAACATCGCAAAATGTGGCGCTGCCAGGTTCTTCCCTGATGTAGAACCATATCCTGTACCATTCAGTCAGGGATGTGTTCCAGGGGCAACTGAGGTAGCGGTTCTTCAACCCGTCACGCAGATTGAGGTATACTCCACCTGCAATCTTGGAGCCTCCAACTGCTCCCTTCCTCCTTAAGCAAAAGAGGTACCAAAACAAATCGAAATGCGGTTCAATACCGACGAAGGCTTCGCAAAGATGAATGAAAGTCGCGACAAGAAAAATTGAGTTTGGGTGCAGATTGCAAATCCCAATCTCATAGTAGAGAAGAAGGCCCTGAAGAAATGGATGCACCGGCATCCCAAAGCCCCTCTTAAAGAAATCTTCAAATACAACGATCTCACTGTCTCGGGGGTCTCGGTAGCTTTCTCCCTCTGGTGTCCTCCAGCCACCGAGCTCTATTGTGCAACAACCCATCTCGACAAGGTCATTGAGAGACCTGGCGGTGCATTAGGATTTCTTCCATTCCTTTGCCATCATCTCGACCCTCTTCTTAGAGTAGCTTTTGGCCATTTTGTGCAAGAAAACTCGAACAGGATCTGGCGGACATGGAGAGAGCGAGGAAGATGAAGGCAAGAGGCTAGTACACAACTGCTGGGTGAAGTTTTAGCATTTCACCTTTAGGGTCTTTATAACAGAGGAACCACCTCTTCCACTTCCCGACTTCTGGGGAAATGTGTGGTTTTGGCGGCGGGAACGGCGTTTCGGTTTTCAATTTCTGTTGTAGTAAATTTGGTGCATTTTCTAATGATTAATGGATTTCCTTTATCGGTCTGCGTGATGAATGGCTGTGCTGTCAGACGACCCCCCTTTCCATGCGCCGAACTGATAAGATGGCCGGATGCCTCGTCACGTCACCAATTAATGAAGAAATATGACATATTCAAAATTTAAATAAGCAGATTTAATCTGGTTAAGAGGTTTGTGTGGAGTCATCAATGAAGCTGGGGACTGTACCGACTACCGAGCATACTATGCTCGGGGACTAGTTGACCAGTCTTCCCAATAAAGCTAGGGACTGTACCGACTACCGAGCATGCTATGCTCGAGGACTAGTTGACCAGTCTGCCCAATGAAGTTGGGGACTATACCGACTAACGAGCGCGTTATGCTCAGGGACTAGTCGACCAGTCTGCCCAATGAAGCTAGGGACTATACCGACTAGCAAGCATGTTATGCTTAGGGACTGGTCGACCAGTCTACCCAATGAAGCTGAGGACTGTACCGACCACCGAGCATGGTATGGTCGGGGACTGGTCGACCAGTTTGCTTACGTGACCTAGATCCTATGCAGACCACCGAGTGTGGTATGTCTGGAGACTGGTAGAATTAGTCAGTTTTAGAAGCAAAGGATTTATGTTGGTTATCTATGAGATTGTCTATGTATTCAATTGGATTGGATAATTTTACTTTTTTTAGACCTTGCTACAAGGCTCATACTTCGTCTTCCAGCAAGCTTGGGCACTACATTGGTATGATGCATCTAGCGATGCATGTTAGTATCAGAAATTTTAAGATGATTTTTCATCATAGACTCTGGCACCACATGCCTACGTCACCTACTATCAGGCTCGGGGACTAAGTGGGCACACTTCACCTTACGGTGAATATGCTTGCTTTTTTGAGGTCTATGCTTTCCAAAAAAGTAAAGTGGGCACACTTCATCAGAAAGGAAATATTTTTTGGTTAAGAGCATCATGTATTATTCAAACAACCTGTTTCTTCAATGATAATGTTGACCAACTGTCTTTTGAGTTGGTTAAAACACCGTCGCGACTGCTCGGGCGATTTTCCTACTCGTCAAAGACGTCAAGTCTCACTAGTCGAAGAAGCTCGAGACAAAGTGGTATATCATAATACATGGTGCTCGAGGACTAGCTGTGGGGGTATAAATACCTATACCCTTACGGCCAGACTTGGTCCAGGAGATTTGGCCCATTATGAGATAGCTCGAAGCCTTATCCAGCTGCCTGGAGTTTCGTGTAAGGAAACAAGACGTGGAGATCAAGCAGGATTCTAGTCGGTTAGAATAGGAATTGGTATTGCATCATCTAAGGCAATTGTAACCGACTAGGATTAGTTTCCAGATTTGTAACCCTACCCTCTGGACTATATCAAGAGAGGCAAGGGACCCGCCTTAGACAAAAAAACACAATTCCACACATCCCAGATCAGTACAATCAGACATAGGTATTACACAAACACGGCGGCTGAACCTGGATAAAATCCTTGTCAGTGTCTTGTGTCACCATCAAGTTCGTAGCTTGCGCACCTGTTTGCCAATAAACTACTATCGTGGGTATACCCCAAGATAGACTACTGACTAGCTTTCGTCGAAAGGCAGGGTCTTATGGTGGTGTTGATTGTAGTGCCCCTGCCTGTGTCGATTCAGGAGCGATCGTTGACGTCCCTCTTGTCATGTTGAACGCATACCCCACACTTAGCTGGAAGGATAAGTCATTCCAACCGTGAAGCTTGAACACTATCTGGGTAGGGAGTCGAGCCGCCTTGCGCTGTATTGGTGATGGTTGAGGAGAACGACGAGGGCACGACACGCAACCTTGATATGCCTTGGATACCACGGTCGTCGGAACGGTCCTCGGGTACTAGCGGTGCCTGCTGAACCCGTGGATTGGTTATGGATAGTGTAATACGGTGATCTGTAGCTCACTTGATCAGTGAGTGTGGTTTGTGTGGGGCATAACTCGCCACCTGGTAAAAAATCGATTCGAATCGCCATCGCTCCTAGATAGTGAGCACTTGACTTGAGCTTCGTCCTCGTAGTAAGGACTATGAAACACGTAGGTTATGGTAAATGATGATTTGTGGATGCTATGATATGGTACTATCATGTTGAACAACTATTTGAAATAGTACAGGTGCTAACCTATATGGTAGGTAATAATACTTCACTTGAGCTAAATAAAAGCAAAAAGTGTTTAAAGATATATTCCTAGATGACTAAAGCTTTTACGCAAAAAGGGTCCAGCTATCCCACTATATAGCCTTCATAATCCTTGAAGAGTCTTTTATTTTGGTTTATGATAGGTAAGTCTAGCTGAGTACATTCTCGTACTTAGGGTTCCATTCCCATGTTGTTTTGTAGATGGGCAGATGTACTATAGGTATTGCATTCACTGCTTGTACCCAGCAATGGGTGATGACTAGACCAAGGGCAATGGTCACTCTACCTCCTCTTTTGCTGTTGTGGGAATGACCAGACTATTGCACTGTATTATACTAAGTGTGTGTGTGATTTTGAAACTAAAATGCTTCCGCTACCTTTGAAGCTGGTTTGTAATAACTATTTTTGAACTCCGATGTAGTCTCTGAATGTTGTGTTCTGGATGTACTTGTGGATGGCAATCGCTGAACTTATTATGATCTTGGTTGTATGTGTGAAATGTGGTTTGAAATCCTTTGAGATTTCATGAACTATCGGAAATATATGGGCTTAAGCTTGATGGCTTGACTATGCAAATGGTCGCTACCGTGCTTAATCTCTTATAATTTGGATGGTTCTGTTACAAGTACCTTCTCATACTCAAGGTTTATTCCCACTTTTTTGAAGGTTGTGATGTATCATGGCTACTGCAAAAGTTGGATGGCTCCTACCATAGTGGAGGAGTAAGATCATGGGCATGATCCTTCTTAGTTACCTCATCTATGTTGCTTTTGTTGGAGTTGACCTAGATACTGGCATGTATTTCAATTAATGGCAATGTTAGTTTCAAATTACTTTCCTTTCACTACTTTTAAACTCAAGTTGTAATAACTAAGTTGCACTCTGATGTTTGTCAAACTACTTGTAAAATGGATCTAACATATGACTTGTTATGTTGAATCACTATGATCTTGGCTTCTATGTTGGTTGGTTTGAAATCTCTCATGATTTCTCGGACTACCGGGTTTGTGGGAGTTCAATTAAGCTAAAGCAACTACTTTGGTAGGAGTTTTTCGTAGTTGTGAAACGATCAAGATGCCTAAGAGGGGGGTGAATTGGGCTTCTCTAAAAATTTAAGCAACCTATAAGCCTCAATTTAACCATTCTGTCTAATTGTGTTCTAGAGAACTACCAGATAAAAGTTTTGCAACCTAGTTCCAATCCTATTCTAGCATGGCAATTCTAGGAATCCAAAATGCTGAATTTAAATGCTAGAATGTAAAGGATGAGAGGAAGAGGAACACTATGATGTTTTGCCAAGGTATCGAAGAGTCGCCACTCCCAACTAGTCCTTGTTGGAGCACCTGCGCAAGTGTCTTGCTCCCTCTTGATCCGCGCAAGGACCAAGTGCTCTCTATGGGCTGATTCTATGACACTCCGTCGTGGTGAATCACCCACAACCGCTCACAAGCTTGGCACAAGCCACCCACAAGCACACTGGGTGATCTTCATGCCTCCAATCACCACCGAACCATCTAGGTGATGGCGATCACCAAGAGTAACAAGCAATGAACTCTCACTTGACCCAAACGAGGCTAAGGAGAGTGGTGGATGCACACTTGAACTCTTGATCTCACTAGAGAAGGATCACTCGACAAATCACTCAAATCTCAATCCTCTCTAGGCTCTTGCTTCTCTCTTGCATCACAAGGTGTATCTTAGCTGAACAAATGGGCAAGAGAGCTTTCTTGGGCGTGGTGGTGGAGTATAATGTAACACCCCATGTGTTTATCTTGCGTTTTGGCACCTACATTTCGTGAGCATAAGCATCATTTGTTCATATATGATAGTATGAAACATACTTTGATGTTGTGACAAGTGAATGCTTGATGATCCTGCATAATAAAGCTTGTGGGTGTTGATGGTGCTTCTTTCATGTGTATCATCTCCATCTCTACCTAGGTTTATCACTCAAAAAGTTTCATGAAGCTTGGATTCAAAAGGTCAAATGAAAGGATAAGTTACATGCTTGTTGGAATGACCTTATCAAGTGAACGGAACCTTGGTTTACTAAATTAACATTTCCATCTTGACCAAATGACTCTAGATGAACTCTACAACAAAGGTCATGAAGGGTTTATGTTGAGCTTGTGCCAAGAAAATGCTTTATTTGCTCTAAAACCCTAGTTTGAGCTTTATCAAGTTGCTACTTTGACCAAAGTGAAAGTTTGACTTTGGTACCAGTTATGAGGTTTGACCTTAAATAAAAGTTGTAGTTTCGCTTCTGTAGAACAAACTTTATTTAAAGGTCAGGAGCTAGTTTGGTACCTATCCTAGTCAAATTAAGCTCACAAGATTCATTGTAGTGCTGTTTTTGGCCAAGTCATCTGTGTTTCAGTTTCGGGTATCCTAATTGGGAGCTTTGTAGGTTCCTAACCATGCTGAAACAGTCTTCGAGCCTTTAATAAACGTTGTAGATCAGTTCATATTCTACAAACTTTGTTGAAGGCCTGATATCAGAATCATCATCTAAGCATGTCAAATAATGGTCATAAAATTGAATCTGCTATAATTTCCAGCACTTCGAATTTCTAAGTCTCGGATTGCAGTTCATCACGTTGGCATTCCGCGTTCTCCAAATTTTGTTAAACAACTTGAGTTGACCCCTTAATAAAAGTTGAAGTATACATTGTGGACAAGAGCATACCGAAAGAAGGCACCAGTTTGACTTTGTTTTGGTCATCAATTTCGAGTTTCGCTAATCACCATCAATGTGTTGACACTAGTGGTTTGGCATCCTGTTATCTCCTAATCTGTTACTCTAATGGCTTTGCAATCTTAAAGTTGGAGAGTGTCAAGAGTAGAGTAAACTTCGTATTTGGTCCATGTCCAAATTCGGTCCAGATCTGGCCCAAATCGCTTCCCACGCTTACCACATCATTGCCCGCCACGTGCTCGACGAAATGCTTCAATGGGCGACGCGTGGCGAGGACGTGGCTGCCATGCCTGAGTGCGCGCCCCCTCCTCTGCTACTCGCCCAGGTGCCCCCACGCCCGGTTGTCGAAGTGGAGAAGCACCCTAGCGCCTTCCTCATCCCTCTCCAAACCCGGCTCGCCCTCTCCCTCGCCCTATGACCACTCCAGAGCAGAACCACCATGGCCGGCCGCCATGCCTCATGGGTGAGCGTGGCCAAGCCACCACGAGGCTCCTCGGGCCAAGTTAACTGGTCTTATGGATGCGGGAAAGTCTCCTGGTGCTCCCCCACCCCTCCCTCGCCGCCGACGTGGCCACCATTGGCCAGAAAGCGCAAAGCCGACGGCCCCTCTGTTGTTACTCGCGTGAGGGACCTTGGTTTGAAATTTGAGATACCTCAGGGTTTCAGATGCGAAGCCAAGACTCATATGAATAGTGTTTCTGGGTTATAGCGTGATTCATGGAAAACCCAGGGTTCACGAGGCAAAAGTGTTTTCCTTTTTCTTTTGTTTTAGCAGATTTCATGGATGAAGTTTGGAAATGTATAATAATTCGTAGAAAAGTCGTAAAATAGCAAATGTGTACTTTTTGGAATCCTTGTGAAATTCTCTATGCAGTATATCTATATTATTGCATGTTTTAGTTTGAAGTTTTAACGGTAAAAATAGATTTGTGCAGTTCAGTTTTAATTGCTTGTTATATTTGTCATTTTCATAACCGCTGTATTATTGCTCAAATAAATGTGAAAATATTGTGACATGCTTTAAATATAATATTTGATGTCTGGTAAAAGTTTCATGAATTTAGGAATGACAGATTAAGAGTTATAAAAATGACAATTACCCTATGTTGCTTTGCTCCTATTCTGAGTAGATCTGCATGTTTGTATTGTTTGGCTCAGTTAAGTTGTGAATCATGCCTGGATGAAAATATATGAGTTGTAGTACGTTTCATAAGCTTTCCATCAAGCTAAATAGCATAATTTTTGGTAGAGCATATGTTTAGTTATAGTAATTTAAAGTATTGTTTCAGTTTCTGTCTAAACCCAGACAGGGTGCATTGTTTGTTATGTAAGACCTTGTTAGTTGTAGATTTAGCTCTAGATGTTTCTAACAAAGTTGTTCACAATTTAGTAAGCTTTCTAGAAAGTACATAACCATAATTTATGGGCATATGAAACTCAAGTTATGGCTGTTTAATGTGTCATGACAGATTCTGTCCATGTTTTGAACAGAGATGTCTTCATGGGGATTGATAAATAGTTTATAATTATAAATAAAAATGTAAAAACAGAAAATGTTGTTCCACTACCATTCTGTGATATTGTTGTATCGTGTTGATATATATTTTGGTCATGTGTTTGAAGAAAATGTGAGTTTTAGATTTATCTTGCTCTCACATGGTTAATTGCAATAGCAATTTGTCTTTTTCATAGAGACTGCTATGTTTGTTAAAATACAATGAAATTTGTATAGTAGCCTATTTATAGTATGTAGAGGCTACTGTAATTTTGGTGGAATTTACTGTGCACTTTTGGTATATGTTCTTTAATTAACCTTATTATCCAAATAAATGATGCATTAAATAAATTTATTTGGTAGTGACCACTATGTTTTATGGTGTTCTTCAGATATGTGCAAACTGTTGGTAATAATGGTTTTGTTCAAATGCATGTTTGAAACGTAAGTTAATAATTAATTGTTTGCAATTGTTGTTTCTGGATAGTTTCTGGAACTGTTTGATTTACAATATGTAAATGATGTTTTCTGGGAATCTTGTTTATAGCAAAGTTGTAGATAATTCATTTATATAGCTGCTGTTAAAATTTGGTAGTATTTAGCCGTATTTTTTGTGAGTTATGTCTGTTCAAAATTGGATTTCAGAAATAGTTGCTCTCTGTCTTGTTAGGACCTGATTCTGTAATCCTAATATTTCGACCTGCCAAACTTATGAATCATGCTTTCATGTCTAAAGATGAAATATAGATAATTTATTAAGCTTTCGGGATGTCTTCTTGCATGTCTTTTGGAGTTGTGTAACTCCAGTTATGCTTGCTTGAAGTGCCTATCAGTTTTCTGTCTTTATTTGTACCCTACTGTTTGGGGACAACATGAGCAGTTTTAATTGTGCAACTAATTCCATAGTATAAATTATGTTTGCTGTGAAACTTTTCTATACAAAAGTTGTAGATAACTCTTTCATCTAGCTTGTATTAGAGTTTCATATCATTTGGACAAATGGTTTGTGAGTTATAAGGGTATTAAGTTTATCTATCAAAATGCTTGTTCTCTGGAATTCCTGGACCAGATTCTGTAAATATGCATGTTTGACTTAGTTAACTTACTAATCATGCTAAGATGATTGAATATGAATTGTATACAATTTTATAAGCTTGCCATAATGTCTTGTTGCATGAATTTTGGATCTATAGAACTCTGGTTATGATTTATTTACTCAACTGTTGCATGTAGGATCAATCGCTCCGCATGTGCGTGGACTATCGTCCACTCAATGCTGTGACGATCAAGAATAAGTATCCATTGCCAAGGATTGATATCTTGTTTGATCAGTTGTCCAAGGCAAAAGTGTTTTCCAAGATAGACTTGAGGTCCGGGTATCACCAAATCAAGATCCGTCCGCAAGATATCCCAAAGACTGCTTTTTCCACCAGATATGGGTTCTATGAGTATCTCGTCATGTCCTTCGGGTTGACAAATGCTCCTGCATACTTCATGTATCTGATGAATTCGGTCTTTATGCCAGAGCTAGACAAGTTTGTTGTGGTGGTCATCGATGACATTCTGGTTTATTGAGAAAATGAACAAGATCACGTCGAGCATCTAAGGGTCGTGCTAACACGACTGCGAGAGCATCAGTTATATGCAAAGTTCAACAAGTGTGAGTTCTGGTTGAAGAAAGTTCCTTTCCTAGGGCACATTCTATCTGAAGAAGGGATTGCTGTGGATCCACCAAAAGTAAAGAAAGTCATGGACTGGAAGGCACCAACTTCTGTCTGGGAAGTTCGGAGTTTTCTTGGTCTGGCCGGGTATTATCGTCGTTTCATACCCGACTTCTCCAAGATTGCTAAGCCGATGACCACTCTGCTACAAAAGGATCATAAGTTTGTTTGGACGGAATGGTGTGAACTAGCCTTCCGCACCTTGCGAAAGTTGCTAACCACTGCTCCCGTTTTAGCGCAACCCAATATCGAGAAGCCTTTTGATGTGTTTTGTGACGCATCGAAAAGTGGCTTGGGATGTGTGCTGATGCATGACGGCAGAGTAATAGCTTACACTTCAAGACAGTTGAGAAAACACGAAGTCAACTACCCAACTCACGACCTTGAGTTAGCAGCAGTAGTGCACACTTTGAAGATATGGAGGCACTATTTGCTGGGAAATAAGTGTCATATCTTCACTGGCCCGTCCACCCTCTGCCAGGACCACCTCCGGGCAGCTACGCGGCTTGCGGACCAGAGTCGGGGCTGCCTCCTCTTCCTCGTCGTCATGATGAATGACTCGGAGCTGTCGTCGACGCTTCGGCACCCGGGCCCCTGAAGCCGAGCCTTGTCTAGTTGAGGGTCCTTGTGCTGATTCAGCCAGTGCTGCCCCTGCTCGGGATGACTCTCTGGCCATTGGTCTCTTGTCAGCGACCCTATCGTTGGTAGTCGGTGCTGGCCGACTTTCCTCGTCGTCGCTGCTAGTGTAATGGTAACAACGAGTAGCGTTGTCCATGGGCGGGTCTACCCTCGCCAGGTGCTCTATGCCAAGTGCCAGTGACACATACACTGACGCTCGGTCAATATCTCTGATCTGCAATGCGAGGGTGAAAAGATGTCAGAGGAGGAGATTGACGACCAAAAAAATTAATTACAAGTTGGGTAAGCTTTACCTTCAGGGCTGGTCGACCCAACTTGTATGCGTGCGTACAGTCATCGCTTCGCACGAAATTGTTGTCCGCCAGGTTGAACAGCTCGTTGATCCTGCATTGAATTTCTGGCTTCTCCAAGTTGTCTCTATGCATCCTTGTCGAGTCCTGGCTTCCCTAATACTCATACACCGCATGGACTCTCCTCTGGCACGACAGAACTCATGGGCTGAGGAAGTTGCCAACCACGCTAGGCTCATCCAGACGTGACCAGTCGATGAGGTTCATCAGCTCTTCCACCTGGCCGGTGTACTCTGGTCGGTCTGTCCAGCTGGCTCTCTTCTCTGGCACATAACCAACATCGCAAAATGTGGCGCTGCCAGGTTCTTCCCTGATGTAGAACCATATCCTGTACCATTCAGTCAGGGATGTGTTCCAGGGGCAGCTGAGGTAGCGGTTCTTCAACCCGTCACGCAGATTGAGGTATACTCCACCTGCAATCTTGGAGCCTCCAACTACTCTCTTCCTCCTTAAGCAAAAGAGGTACCAAAACAAATCGAAATGCGGTTCAATACCGACAAAGGCTTCGCAAAGATGAATGAAAGTCGCGACAAGAAAAATTGAGTTTGGGTGCAGATTGCAAATCCCAATCTCATAGTAGAGAAGAAGGCCCTGAAGAAATGGATGCACCGGCATCCCAAAGCCCCTCTTAAAGAAATCTTCAAATACAACAATCTCACCGTCTCGGGGGTCTCGGTAGCTTTCTCCCTCCGGTGTCCTCCAGCCACCGAGCTCTATTGTGCAACAACCCATCTCGACAAGGTCATTGAGAGACCTGGCGGTGCATTAGGATTTCTTCCATTCCTTTGCCATCATCTCGACCCTCTTCTTAGAGTAGCTTTTGGCCATTTTGTGCATGAAAACTCGAACAGGATCTGGCGGACTTGGAGAGAGCGAGGAAGATGAAGGCAAGAGGCTAGTACACAACTGCTGGGTGAAGTTTTAGCATTTCACCTTTAGGGTCTTTATAACAGAGGAACCACCTCTTCCACTTCCCGACTTCTGGGGAAATGTGTGGTTTTGGCGGCGGGAACGGCATTTCGGTTTTCAATTTCTGTTGTAGTAAATTTGGTGCATTTTCTAATGATTAATGGATTTCCTTTATCGGTCTGCGTGATGAATGGTTGTGCTGTCAGACGACCCCCCTTTCCATGCGCCGAACTGATAAGATGGCCGGACGCCTCGTCACATCACCAATTAATGAAGAAATATGACATATTCAAAATTTAAATAAGCAGATTTAATCAGGTTAAGAGGTTTGTGTGGAGTCATCAATGAAGCTGGGGACTGTACCGACTACCGAGCATACTATGCTCGGGGACTAGTTGACCAGTCTGCCCAATAAAGCTAGGGACTGTACCGACTACCGAGCATGCTATGCTCGAGGACTAGTTGACCAGTCTGCCCAATGAAGTTGGGGACTATACCGACTAACAAGCGCGTTATGCTCAGGGACTAGTCGACCAGTCTGCCCAATGAAGCTAGGGACTATACCGACTACCAAGCATGTTATGCTTAGGGACTGGTCGACCAGTCTACCCAATGAAGCTGAGGACTGTACCGACCCCCGAGCATGGTATGGTCGGGGACTGGTCGACCAGTTTGCTTACGTGACCTAGATCCTATGCAGACCACCGAGTGTGGTATGTCTGGAGACTGGTAGAATTAGTCGGTTTTAGAAGCAAAGGATTTATGTTGGTTATCTATGAGATTGTCTATGTATTCAATTGGATTGGATAATTTTACTTTTTTTAGACCTTGCTACAAGGCTCATACTTCGTCTTCCAGCAAGCTTGGGCACTACATTGGTATGATGCATCTAGCGATGCATGTTAGTGTCAGAAATTTTAAGATGATTTTTCTTCATAGACTCTGGCACCACATGCCTACGTCACCTACTACCAGGCTCGGGGACTAAGTGGGCACACTTCACCTTACGGTGAATATGCTTGCTTTTTTGAGGTCTATGCTTTCCAAAAAAGTAAAGTAGGCACACTTCATCAGAAAGGAAATCTTTTTTGGTTAAGAGCATCATGTATTATTCAAACAACATGTTTCTTCGATGATAATGTTGACCAACTGTCTTTTGAGTTGGTTAAAACACCGTCGCGACTGCTCGGGCGATTTTCCTACTCGTCAAAGACGTCAAGTCTCACTAGTCGAAGAAGCTCGAGACAAAGTGGTATATCATAATACATGGTGCTCGAGGACTAGCTGTGGGGGTATAAATACCTATACCCTTACGGCCAGACTTGGTCCAGGAGATTTGGCCCATTATGAGATAGCTCGAAGCCTTATCCAGCTGCCTGGAGTTTCGTGTAAGGAAACAAGACGTGGAGATCAAGCAGGATTCTAGTCGGTTAGAATAGGAATTGATATTGCATTATCTAAGGCAATTGTAACCGACTAGGATTAGTTTCCAGATTTGTAACCCTACCCTCTGGACTATATCAAGAGAGGCAAGGGACCCGCCTTAGACAAAAAACACAATTCCACACATCCCAGATCAATACAATCAGACATAGGTATTACACAAACACGGCGGCTGAACCTGGATAAAATCCTTGTCAGTGTCTTGTGTCACCATCAAGTTCGTAGCTTGCGCACCTGTTTGCCAATAAACTACTATCGTGGGTATACCCCAAGATAGACTACTGACTAGCTTTCATCGAAAGGCAGGGTCTTATGGTGGTGTTGATTGTAGTGCCCCTGCCTGTGTCGATTCAGGAGCGATCGTTGACGTCCCTCTTGTCATGTTGAACGCATACCCCACACTTAGCTGGAAGGATAAGTCGTTCCCACCGTGAAGCTTGAACACTATCTGGGCAGGGAGTCGAGCCGCCATGCGCTGTATTGGTGATGGTTGAGGAGAACGACGAGGGCACGACACACAACCTTGATATGCCTTGGATACCACGGTCGTCGGAACGGTCCTCGGGTACTAACAGTGCCTGCTGAACCCATGGATTGGTTATGGATAGTGTAATACGGTGATCTGTAGCTCACTTGATCAGTGAGTGTGGTTTGTGTGGGGCATAACTCGCCACCTGGTAAAAAATCGATTCGAATCGCCATCGCTCCTAGATAGTGAGCACTTGACTTGAGCTTCGTCCTCGTAGTAAGGACTATGAAACACGTAGGTTATGGTAAATGATGATTTGTGGATGCTATGATATGGTACTATCATGTTGAACAACTATTTGAAATAGTACAGGTGCTAACCTATATGGTAGGTAATAATACTTCACTTGAGCTAAATAAAAGCAAAAAGTGTTTAAAGATATATTCCTAGATGACTAAAGCTTTTACGCAAAAAGGGTCCAGCTATCCCACTATATAGCCTTCATAATCCTTGAAGAGTCTTTTATTTTGGTTTATGATAGGTAAGTCTAGCTGAGTACATTCTCGTACTTAGGGTTCCATTCCCATGTTGTTTTGTAGATGGGCAGATGTACTATAGGTATTGCATTCACTGCTTGTACCCAGCAATGGGTGATGACTAGACCAAGGGCAATGGTCACTCTACCTCCTCTTTTGCTGTTGTGGGAATGACCAGACTATTGCACTGTATTATACTAAGTGTGTGTGTGATTTTGAAACTAAAATGCTTCCGCTACCTTTGAACCTGGTTTGTAATAACTATTTTTGAACTCCGATGTAGTCTCTGAATGTTGTGTTCTGGATGTACTTGTGGATGGCAATCGCTGAACTTATTATGATCTTGGTTGTATGTGTGAAATGTGGTTTGAAATCCTTTGAGATTTCATGAACTATCGGAAATATATGGGCTTAAGCTTGATGGCTTGACTATGCAAATGGTCGCTACCGTGCTTAATCTCTTATAATTTGGATGGTTCTGTTACAAGTACCTTCTCATACTCAAGGTTTATTCCCACTTTTTTGAAGGTTGTGATGTATCATGGCTACTGCAAAAGTTGGATGGCTCCTACCATAGTGGAGGAGTAAGATCATGGGCATGATCCTTCTTAGTTACCTCATCTATGTTGCTTTTGTTGGAGTTGACCTAGATACTGGCATGTATTTCAATTAATGGCAATGTTAGTTTCAAATTACTTTCCTTTCACTACTTTTAAACTCAAGTTGTAATAACTAAGTTGCACTCTGATGTTTGTCAAACTACTTGTAAAATGGATCTAACATATGACTTGTTATGTTGAATCACTACGATCTTGGCTTCTATGTTGGTTGGTTTGAAATCTCTCATGATTTCTCGGACTACCGGGTTTGTGGGAGTTCAATTAAGCTAAAGCAACTACTTTGGTAGGAGTTTTTCGTAGTTGTGAAACGATCAAGATGCCTAAGAGGGGGGTGAATTGGGCTTCTCTAAAAATTTAAGCAACCTATAAGCCTCAATTTAACCATTGTGTCTAATTGTGTTCTAGAGAACTACCAGATAAAAGTTTTGCAACCTAGTTCCAATCCTATTCTAGCATGGCAATTCTAGGAATCCAAAATGCTGAATTTAAATGCTAGAATGTAAAGGATGAGAGGAAGAGGAACAATGTGATGTTTTGCCAAGGAATCGAAGAGTCGCCACTCCCAACTAGTCCTTGTTGGAGCACCTGCGCAAGTGTCTTGCTCCCTCTTGATCCGCGCAAGGACCAAGTGCTCTCTATGGGCTGATTCTATGACACTCCGTCGTGGTGAATCACCCACAACCGCTCACAAGCTTGGCACAAGCCACCCACAAGCACACTGGGTGATCTTCATGCCTCCAATCACCACCGAACCATCTAGGTGATGGCGATCACCAAGAGTAACTAGCAATGAACTCTCACTTGACCCAAACGAGGCTAAGGAGAGTGGTGGATGCACACTTGAACTCTTGATCTCACTAGAGAAGGATCACTCGACAAATCACTCAAATCTCAATCCTCTCTAGGCTCTTGCTTCTCTCGTGCATCACAAGGTGTATCTTAGCTGAACAAATGGGCAAGAGAGCTTTCTTGGGCGTGGTGGTGGAGTATAATGTAACACCCCATGTGTTTATCTTGCGTTTTGGCACCTACATTTCATGAGCATAAGCATCATTTGTTCATATATGATAGTATGAAACATACTTTGATGTTGTGACAAGTGAATGCTTGATGATCCTGCATAATAAAGCTTGTGGGTGTTGATGGTGCTTCTTTCATGTGTATCATCTCCATCTCTACCTAGGTTGATCACTCAAAAAGTTTCATGAAGCTTGGATTCAAAAGGTCAAATTAAAGGATAAGTTACATGCTTGTTGGAATGACCTTATCAAGTGAACGGAACCTTGGTTTACTAAATTAACGTTTCAATCTTGACCAAATGACTCTATATGAACTCTACAACAAAGGTCATGAAGGGTTTATGTTGAGCTTGTGCCAAGAAAATGCTTTATTTGCTCTAAAACCCTAGTTTGAGCTTTATCAAGTTGCTACTTTGACCAAAGTGAAAGTTTGACTTTGGTACCAGTTATGAGGTTTGACCTTAAATAAAAGTTGTAGTTTCGCTTCTGTAGAACAAACTTTATTTAAATGTCAGGAGCTAGTTTGGTACCTATCCTAGTCAAATTAAGCTCACAAGATTCATTGTAGTGCTGTTTTTGGCCAAGTCATCTGTGTTTCAGTTTCGGGTATCCTAATTGGGAGCTTTGTAGGTTCCTAACCATGCTGAAACAGTCTTCGAGCCTTTAATAAACGTTGTAGATCAGTTCATATTCTACAAACTTTGTTTAAGGCCTGATATCTGAATCATCATCTAAGCATGTCAAATAATGGTCATAAAATTGAATCTGCTATAATTTCCAGCACTTCGAATTTCTAAGTCTCGGATTGCAGTTCATCACGTTGGCATTCCGCGTTCTCCAAATTTTGTTAAACAACTTGAGTTGACCCCTTAATAAAAGTTGAAGTATACATTGTGGACAAGAGCATACCGAAAGATGGCACCAGTTTGACTTTGTTTTGGTCATCAATTTCGAGTTTCGCTAATCACCATCAATGTGTTGACACTAGTGGTTTGGCATCCTGTTATCTCCTAATCTGTTACTCTAATGGCTTTGCACTCTTAATCAAAGTTGGAGAGTGTCAAGAGTAGAGTAAACTTCATTTTTGGTCCATGTCCAAATTCGGTCCAGATCTGGCCCAAATCGCTTCCCACGCTTACCACATCGTTGCCCGCCACGTGCTCGACGAAATGCTTCAATGGGCGACGCGTGGCGAGGACGTGGCTGCCATGCCTGAGTGCGCGCCCCCTCCTCTGCTACTCGCCCAGGTGCCCCCACGCCCGGTTGTCGAAGTGGAGAAGCACCCCAGCGCCTTCCTCATCCCTCTCCAACCCCGTCTCGCCCTCTCCCTCGCCCTATGACCACTCCAGAGCAGAACCACCATGGCCGGCCGCCATGCCTCATGGGTGAGCGTGGCCAAGCCACCACGAGGCTCCTCGGGCCAAGTTAAATGGTCTTATGGATGCGGGAAAGTCTCCTGGTGCTCCCCCACCCCTCCCTCGCCGCCGACGTGGCCACCATTGGCCAGAAAGCGCAAAGCCGACGGTCCCTCTGTTGTTACTCGCGTGAGGGACATTGGTTTGAAATTTGAGATACCTCAGGGTTCCAGATGCGAAGCCAAGACTCATATGAATAGTGTTTCTGGGTTATAGCGTGATTCATGGAAAACCCAGGGTTCACGAGGCAAAAGTGTTTTCCTTTTTCTTTTGTTTTAGCAGATTTCATGGATGAAGTTTGGAAATGTATAGTAATTCGTAGAAAAGTCGTAAAATAGCAAATGTGTACTTTTTGGAATCCTTGTGAAATTATCTATGCAGTATATCTATATTATTGCATGTTTTAGTTTGAAGTTTTAACGGTAAAAATAGATTTGTGCAGTTCGGTTTTAATTGCTTGTTATATTTGTCATTTTCATAACCGCTGTATTATTGCTCAAATAAATGTGAAAATATTGTGACATGCTTTAAATATAATACTTGATGTCTGGTAAAAGGTTCATGAATTTAGGAATGACAGATTAAGATTTATAAAAATGACAATTACCCTATGTTGCTTTGCTCCTATTCTGAGTAGATCTGCATGTTTGTATTGTTTGGCTCAGTTAAGTTGTGAATCATGCCTGGATGAAAATATATGAGTTGTAGTACGTTTCATAAGCTTTCCATCAAGCTAAATAGCATGATTTTTGGTAGAGCATATGTTTAGTTATAGTAATTTAAAGTATTGTTTCAGTTTCTGTCTAAACCCAGACAGGGTGCATTGTTTGTTATGTAAGACCTTGTTAGTTGTAGATTTAGCTCTAGATGTTTCTAACAAAGTTGTTCACAATTTAGTAAGCTTTCTAGAAAGTACATAACCATAATTTATGGGCATATGAAACTCAAGTTATGGCTGTTTAATGTGTCATGACAGATTCTGTCCATGTTTTGAACAGAGATGTCTTCATGGGGATTGATAAATAGTTTATAATTATAAATAAAAATGTAAAAACAGAAAATGTTGTTCCACTACCATTCTGTGATATTGTTGTATCGTGTTGATATATATTTTGGTCATGTGTTTGAAGAAAATGTGAGTTTTAGATTTATCTTGCTCTCACATGGTTAATTGCAATAGCAATTTGTCTTTTTCATAGAGACTGCTATGTTTGTTAAAATACAATGAAATTTGTATAGTAGCCTATTTATAGTATGTAGAGGCTACTGTAATTTTGGTGGAATTTACTGTGCACTTTTGGTATATGTTCTTTAATTAACCTTATTATCCAAATAAATGATGCATTAAATAAATTTATTTGGTAGTGACCACTATGTTTTATGGTGTTCTTCAGATATGTGCAAACTGTTGGTAATAATGGTTTTGTTCAAATGCATGTTTGAAACGTAAGTTAATAATTAATTGTTTGCAATTGTTGTTTCTGGATAGTTTCTGGAACTGTTTGATTTACAATATGTAAATGATGTTTTCTGGGAATCTTGTTTATAGCAAAGTTGTAGATAATTCATTTATATAGCTGCTGTTAAAATTTGGTAGTATTTAGCCGTATTTTTTGTGAGTCATGTCTGTTCAAAATTGGATTTCAGAAATAGTTGCTCTCTGTCTTGTTAGGACCTGATTCTGTAATCCTAATATTTCGACCTGCCAAACTTATGAATCATGCTTTCATGTCTAAAGATGAAATATAGATAATTTATTAAGCTTTCGGGAATGTCTTCTTGCATGTCTTTTGGAGTTGTGTAACTCCAGTTATGCTTGCTTGAAGTGCCTATCAGTTTTCTGTCTTTATTTGTACCCTACTGTTTGGGGACAACATGAGCAGTTTTAATTGTGCAACTAATTCCATAGTATAAATTATGTTTGCTGTGAAACTTTTCTATACAAAAGTTGTAGATAACTCTTTCATCTAGCTTGTATTAGAGTTTCATATCATTTGGACAAATGGTTTGTGAGTTATAAGGGTATTAAGTTTATCTATCAAAATGCTTGTTCTCTGGAATTCCTGGACTAGATTCTGTAAATATGCATGTTTGACTTAGTTAACTTACTAATCATGCTAAGATGATTGAATATGAATTGTATACAATTTTATAAGCTTTCCATAATGTCTTGTTGCATGAATTTTGGATCTATAGAACTCTGGTTATGATTTATTTACTCAACTGTTGCATGTAGGATCAATCGCTGCGCATGTGCGTGGACTATCGTCCACTCAATGCGGTGACGATCAAGAATAAGTATCCATTGCCAAGGATTGATATCTTGTTTGATCAGTTGTCCAAGGCAAAAGTGTTTTCCAAGATAGACTTGAGGTCCGGGTATCACCAAATCAAGATCCGTCCGCAAGATATCCCAAAGACTGCTTTTTCCACCAGATATGGGTTCTATGAGTATCTTGTCATGTCCTTCGGGTTGACAAATGCTCCTGCATACTTCATGTATCTGATGAATTCGGTCTTTATGCCAGAGCTAGACAAGTTTGTTGTGGTGGTCATCGATGACATTCTGGTTTATTGAGAAAATGAACAAGATCACGTCGAGCATCTAAGGGTCGTGCTAACACGACTGCGAGAGCATCAGTTATATGCAAAGTTCAGCAAGTGTGAGTTCTGGTTGAAGAAAGTTCCTTTCCTAGGGCACATTCTATCTGAAGAAGGGATTGCTGTGGATCCGTCAAAAGTAAAGAAAGTCATGGACTGGAAGGCACCAACTTCTATCTGGGAAGTTCGGAGTTTTCTTGGTCTGGCCGGGTATTATCGTCGTTTCATACCCGACTTCTCCAAGATTGCTAAGCCGATGACCACTCTGCTACAAAAGGATCATAAGTTTGTTTGGACGGAATGGTGTGAACTAGCCTTCCGCAGCTTGCGAAAGTTGCTAACCACCGCTCCCGTTTTAGCGCAACCCAATATCGAGAAGCCTTTTGATGTGTTTTGCGACGCATCGAAAAGTGGCTTGGGATGTGTGCTGATGCATGACGGCAGAGTAATAGCTTACACTTCAAGACAGTTGAGAAAACACGAAGTCAACTACCCAACTCACGACCTTGAGTTAGCAGCAGTAGTGCACACTTTGAAGATATGGAGGCACTATTTGCTGGGAAATAAGTGTCATATCTACACAGATCATAAAGTTTGAAGTACATCTTCACTCAGTCCGAGTTGAATATGAGGCAATGACGATGGTTCGAGCTGATCAAGGATTATGATCTGGAAGTCCATTATCATCCTGGCAAAGCTAATGTGGTAGCAGACGCCTTGAGTCGCAAACCGCATTGTCAAGTTGTTCAACCTCTGTTTGAAGATGGTTTCAATCTCATGCATCCTGAAGTCCTATGTCACATACAGCTCAGTTGTTCGCTTGAGAGTCAAGTCATCGAAGGTCAGAAAGCAGACAAGGGTATTTTCTACATCAAAGAGAAGATCAAAGATGACGCAAAAACTCAGTTCCGCGTTGATGAGAAAGGGGTATTGTGGTTTCAACACCGACTAGTAGTTTCGAAGAATCGAGAATTAAAGAATCGCATCATGGATGAAGCCCATCTCTCCAAGCTTTCTATCCATCCTGGCAGTAGTAAGATGTATCAAGACCTAAAATCTCACTTTTGGTGGACTAAGATGAAGAAAGAGATAGCAGCATATGTGGCCCGTTGTGACACGTGTTGCAGAGTCAAGGCTATACATATGAAACCTGCAGGTCTGTTGCAACCGTTGTCAGTTCTAGAGTGGAAGTGGGAAGAGGTCAGCATGGACTTTATCATAGGTTTACCAACAACACAAAAGGGGAATGACTCGATTTGGGTAATCATATATCGATTGACTAAATCAGCTCATTTCATTCCTGTGAAGACTCGTTACCGACCTCCCGAGTATGCCGATTTGTATCTAGCTGAGATTGTTCAGTTGCATGGTATTCCCAGGACCATCATATCAGACAGGGGACCGCTGTTCACCGCTCATTTCTAGGAGCGAATGCATAAGAGTTTGAGGACTAGTCTGGTAAGAAGCACAGCATATCATCCCCAAACCTTGAGTCAAACGGAAAGACTAAATCAAATACTAGAAGATATGTTGAGGGCCTGTGTGTTATCGTCCAAGGGATCATGGGAATCATGGTTGCCTTTGGCTGAATTCTCATACAATAATAGCTATCAAGAGAGTATCAAGATGGCTCCGTTCGAAGCTTTGTATGGTCATAAGTGCAGGACTCTGTTAAACTGGGTCAAACCTGGTGAAAGGAGATACTATGGTATCGACATCGTGGACGAGGCTGAGAAAAAGGTGCAAATCATACAACAACATATGAAGGCAGCACAATCGCGACAAAAGAGTTATGCCGATAAGCGAAGGAGTCCACTTGAATTCAATATAGGCGACTATGTTTACCTCAAGGTTACGCCAATGAAGAAGGTTCAGCGTTTCCGAGTTCGAAGCAAGCTTGCACCCAGATATGTGGGACCGTATCAGATACTAGAAAGAAAAGACCCTATAGGCTACAAGATTCAGTTACCTGAAGAGTTGAGTTCAATCTTTCCAGTTTTCCACGTGTCCCAGCTACGAAAATGTTTGAAGGTACCTGAGCAAAGGATTGAACCCCGAGGAATCAAAATAAAAGCAGACTTGGAGCATAAGGAGCAGCCAGTGGGTATCGTAGATACCAAAGAGCGGGTAACCTGGAACAGAGTTGTCAAAACATATAAGGTGGTGTGGAGTCATCATGATGATAGGGATGCCACCTGGGAAACCGAGGATTACTTAAAAACAGTTTACCCAAAATTTCATAAGAAATGGTTAGTAACCCAAATCTCGGGACGAGATTTCCCTAAGGGGGGAAGGGCTGTAACACCCTTGGTGTTAAGCATGCACTTAGTCTCATAAAACATTCACAAGCATTCTCATCAAGCATGGCATGAGCATCACATCCCATGAGCACAATAATAATTCAAGTGTCATTTTATGTGTGCTTTATTTCAGGTGAATTAAATATGTTAAAAATATAATGCTTGCTTCTAAAATGTGAAATATTCAAATTAGGTTGATTTGTGTGTTAAAAGAATTAAGGGTAATTATGGAATTCGAGAAATGGAAATTATGCAAAAATCCCTAAAATAAATTTATTTAAAACCTAGAAATAGTTTTAATCTGTGATTCAAATTCTATTAGGAATTTGGCTTTGCTTATTAAAACAAAGTTGTAGGGTTTTTGTTTTGGAACAACTTTTATTTTGGGAGAAAAAGGTGAAAATGATTTTTAAATAGTCCAAATGAATTTAGAAAGAATTTGAGAAAAGAAATTAAAAAAAAGAGGAAAGGGACAGGCGCTGCTGGGCCGACCCGCCTCCCTTTCGGCCCAGCCAGGCAGTGCGGCCCGCTTCCCCTCCCCTCTGTCTCCCGCGCGCGGCGCCCACCTCGCTCCACCCGGCGCCGGCCACATGGCGGCCGTACGCCGGCGTCGTGGACGCGCCGCGGCCGACCCGCCTTCACCTGGTCGGGACGCCGCCCCGCGCCCCCAGGCCACTCCATTCTGTCCCCGCTCCTCTCTCTCTTCTTCCTCCGCTCGCGAGCGCAACTGCAGCCGTAGCAGCTCCGCCGCAGCGCCATCGATGGAGAAGCTCCGCTGCTCTCCGCCGGCCACGCCAGTGCCCCAACCTCGACGCCAAGACCACCATCGCACTCGCCTTCGTCGCGGTAAGCTTTTGCGCACGCTCTACCGAGGTGAGAGACCCTCGTTCGCCGTAAATCGCACGCTGGAGTTGCTCCGACCTCGCCGGAGAGCTCCTCCGCATCGAATCTCGCTCGTTTCTGTCTCATTTTGCTTGCTTTTTGGCACGTTAGGTCCGTAGTTTGACGGGGAAGCTCGGAGGAGCACTTGCGCGTGTTCTACCACACCGGAGCAGCCTGGCCACGGCGAGCAGCGCCGCCGTGCCACCATGCATGCTCGTGAGGGTGCTCTGGTCACCCTCCGGCCGATCCAAGGGCACCCTCGGGTGCGCCTCGCTGCGGGGAGCACGATGGTGCTCCCCCGTGGCCGGGGACCTCACCGCCGGCGAGATCCGCTCATCGAAGGTGCCCTCCCTCTCGGTCACACTGACCAGTGGGGTCAGGGGCCCACTGGCAGTCGCAGGGGGACCGAGTTGGGTGTAGATCTGGGTGTCTTTAGTGTTTTTATCCCGATTTCGAATTGGTTTTCAGAAAATAATTTCCAGAAATTGATTTAAATGTTGTAAAATCCATAACTTGAGATGCATGGCTCCAAAATTTGTGAAATAAAATTTGATCTGTTCTATACTCTCAGATCTATAGTTTGGTGTGGTTGCATGTCATGTTTGAACAACTTTTCTGTACAAATATGTTTAATCCATGTTTTTGCTGAAAATTAGAAAATGCATAGTAATTAAAATATAACTCAGAAAAATATGAAACTTGTTTTATTGGCTCTGCATGGATGGTTAGGCTCTGGGAAAAATATGTTATACATTATTTGCTGTATGAATGAATTTATGTTTATTTAAATGCTTGCATGGCAGTGGTGTAGGATTTTTAATAAATAATTGGATCATGCAATTAATCTGAAAATTTTTGTGGGTGTTTCTTATGATAATAAGTAAATTATAAAAATATGAAATCTGCTGTTTGACACTAACACAACAGTAGGATAATTATACTTAATTATATGGATTAATTTGTGATTTTTGTAGCTCAAAATAAGTGTTCAAATATTATGAAAAATTTATGGTAGACTTTATGAGTGACTAGTAGTCTACTGTAATTTTTGTGGGATTTATTGATAAACAGAAATGTATGCTATTTTTGGTAGGCCTAAAAGTGGATAAAGAAATTATAATTGTTATACATAGATTAAATAAAGTAAGAGGATGTTTGGTGTATCTTTGAAGCATCATGTGAGGGCTGGTTAACCATGAATACAAATTGTAGAAGAGAATGCAATAGATGCTTAACTCAATTGCATGTGTCTTGGATGATGTTGACTACCTTGTAGAAATGACCACTTAAATCATCTATGTATCATGTCATGGTCATTTGGTATCCTCTTGCATAAGCATTGCACCTCGGGCATCTCGCACATCACTCATGAGCATCCATGCATCATACAGGCTCGCAGGAGAACGAGATGGGACCCGAGGAGCTGGAGGGAGCACAGGAGCAGGAACCTCTGGGAGTGTCAGAGCCCGGAGAAGAGCTGTAGGAGTGCCCGGATCACAGACCGAGCACGTTTGAGAAAGGCAAGCCCTGGAGCATTCTAAGTCTCCCTATTCTCGCTAACCTAAATGATATATTATGCTTGTTCTACTATGTTGCATTTAAGTGATAGGAGTTGCTTGATACCGTTGATGCATATGTACTCCTTGACATCATCACTTGTGTACCTACCTTGTCCTATGTAGATAGGCATGGAGTCTATGCTTAGCTTGCTTAGTCCGGTAGAAGTCGGGTGATTTTCTGTCACCTGCGAGATATAGGTGGATACCAGCTTGATTAAGCGGTGATTGCTTTGGGAAAGAATAACCAAGTGTGGAATGGAATTTGAGACCGGGTAGGGTCTTATGGTGGGTTGACTGTAGTGCCCCTGCCTGCGTCGATTAAGGACCGATCGTTGACGGCCCTCATGTCATGTTGAACGCATGCCCCACACTTAGCTGGAAGGATAAGTCGTTCCGACCACGAAGCCTGAGCACTATCCGGGCCGGGAATCGGCCCGATGTACGCGCTGTATTGGTGATGGTTGAGGAGAACGACGAGGGCGCGGCCCGCAACCTTGGTATACCTTGGATACCTCGGTCACCGGAACGGTCCTCGGGTACGGGCGGTGCCTGTCGAACCCGCGAATTGGTCCTGGATAGTGCAACACGGTGATCTGTAGCTCACTTGATCCATGAGTGTGGTTTGTGTGGGGAATAAACTCGCCAGCTGGTCAGAAATCGATTCGAATCGCCATCACTCCTGGATAGTGAGCACTTGACATGAGCCCTGTCATCGTAGTAAGGACTATGGAACACTTGGGTTATATGATAAATGATTTCATGAATGCTATTATGAGGTACCATCATATTATTACATTTGTTTGCCATAGTGCAGGTGCAAACCTAGATATTAGGTAATGATACTTTCAACTTGAGCTAATTAAAAGAAGAAGGATTCCTTTAGGATATGTTTAATAAAATAGTGCTTTTATGCAAAAAGTCATCAGCTACCCCACTATATAGCCTTCATGATCCTTGAAGAGTCTTTATTTTGGTTTATGACGGGTAAGTCTAGCTGAGTACATTCTCGTACTCAGGGTTCTACTCCCATGTTGATTTGCAGATGGTCAAATGTACTATGGTTATTGTATACTCTGCTTGTACCCAGCGATGGGCGATGACTAGACCAAGGGCGATGGTCACTCTACCTCCTCTTTTGCTTTGTGGGAATGACCGAACTATGGCACTGTATTAGACTAAGTATGTGTTTTTTATTTTCGAACTATGAAGCTTCCGCTACTCTAGAACTTGGTTTGTAATAATTTTAAGGACTCTGATGTATTTTATGAATGTTGTGAACTGAATGTAATTGTGGATGGTGACCGCTGAACTTATTACGATCTTGGCTGTATGTACGAGTTGTGGTTTGAAATCCTTCGAGATTTCACGGACTTAAGCTCGATGGTTCGACTGTGTAAATGGTCACTATTTCGCTTAATCTCTTATAATTTGGGTGGTTCTGTTACAAATATGACTAAGTCCAGAAGTGATGACATATTCGTGCCGATGACCAGTGCCGGTGTTTGCTGATGGCTGTGACAGGTAGTCTGCCGATGACTCTGGAGAAAAGCGCGGAGGATTGCCAATTGACTCTTGGTAGTGTCCCAATCGGTTATAGGGGATAGTTTAATGCTTTCCTTAGTTATTAGAATTCATTTTGTATACGGGTTCCATTAAATTTGGAATTCGAATCCTAGTCGTGTCTGGTTGTAGCTCTTTGGACAGGGTATAAATGTAGACCCTAGGGCAATGTAATAATCTATCTATCAATCAATCAAACACAAGTTTTTACTCATATTCCAGCATCTACTTTTTCGATGACTTTGTCATATTTTCTTTTTACTATGAGTTCTTAGGAATTCGGCGAGTCAAACTTGGTGTGTTCTCGAGTTCCGCATGATCACCTCTTGGCCGTGACATCCGGGCGCATCGCTGTTGTCGGGACCAAAGTGTTCGAGTTCCCACCTTTGTCAATTGGAAGGTCAAATCGGCTGGCACGCCTTAACGTTTGAATCGGGTATTAGCCCTTTGTGTTTGCATATCAGCTTTTGCATCAACACATCTTTTGGCACGCTCGGTGGGACCATATTCAAGATCAAGATCAACATGTCGAACACCGATTTCGACTTGGAGAACGTCATCCCCGTGACGGAAGCCAGTCTCAGAGATGAGCAGAAGCAAGCTATGGCAAAAGCCAGGGAAGACTACAAACAGTTATGCTTGAAATCTTTCAGTATCAACAGGAGTGGAGAGGTGATCTAGAAGGAAGCATTGTCGATGCCTCAGCAAATCACTTTCAAATCCAATCCTGGTAAATTTCAAGACATGGTTGACATTGCTATTAATCGTGCCTTGATCAATCAAGCAAGTGTGTTGTCCAATACAGTTTTCAATGCAGTGGCTAGAACTTTCAAGGAAGGACAATTGCCACCAAATTATGTGGGACCTGCCTATCATTAGCCAGGATCATCATTGGTGACGGCTCCATCGGCTACTACAGCCGTTGCGGGTACAGAAGCTACTTCTCCTCCAAGCACATTAGGGATCACTAATGCACAATCTACACCGATGACGACCAATCCATCAACATCAGATGGGCAAATCAAGCTTGTCAGAGATCTATTAGCATCGGCAATGTTAGGATCTGTTCCTCCTAACTGGTGGGTTTATGGTATGCCCCCAGAGATGATGGTAAAAAGTCCATGAACATCTCAAGTGGCTGACGTAACAGGCAAGGCTCCTATGGCATCGGCACCTCCAAATCCGCCGATGAATTAGAGTCCCCAGTACACTACAACTACTACTGCAAGACCTTATACTGGGAATTCTCAAGCTCCAATGTTCCAAATGCCTAATGCATCGGCAGATCCAATGCCAACGTAGCAGAGGTTTATGACGCAACTAGGGTATGTCAATTCAATGATGATGCCCAAAAGTCATCGACAGGGACGATGCCGATGAATGCAAATAGTGGATGGATAGGACAGTTAGTCTTTCCATAGATGCCTCAGTAGAATCATCACGTTGTAGGGTTTCAACAAGGCCAAATCCAACCTAGGTTTCAGAATCAGGGGTTGGTCAACCAGCCAATGAATCTTGGTTAGCAAATTGGTGGTCAGATGGTTAATCCGATGTTCCATGGGGATCATGTACCACAGAGCCACGTGGAAGCATATCAACAGGTGCCAGATCCATAGCCGCCTCATCGGCAAGATGCCGATGCATATTGGGCCGATAAGATAGCTGAAGTAATGAGAGACCAATTTGGGATAAAACCCAAAGTCAACACTTACTCTTATCGGACACCGTATCCTCCTGCATACGACTTGATTCCACTTCCAAATCGGTACAAGGTACCAGATTTCACTAAGTTTTCTGGACAGGATGATACATCGACTATGGAGCACATTAACAGGTTCATCATCCAGTGTGGGGAAGCTGCTAACAGAGATGAGTTAAGGGTTCGCTTGTTCTTGTCATCTTTGTCTGGATCGGCCTTCACTTGGATTATATCGTTACCTCCCAACTCAGTGATCACTTGGGCCGATCTAGAAAAACAATTCCATAAATATTTCTTTTCTGGAGTCCGTGAGAAGAAGATTACCGATTTAGTCAGATTGAAGCAACGCAATGATGAATCGGTTGAAAGCTTTGTGCAGAGGTTGCGAGAAGTTAAGAATAAATGCTATAGTCTGGTTCTGGATGATAGGAAGCTAGCCGATTTGGCTTTTCAGGGATTGTTGCCACATATCAGAGACAAGTATGCTTCTCAAGAGTTCGAGAGCCTGAGTCACTTGGCGCAGAGGATTTCTGACCAAGATATCAAACCCTTTGAGGCTAAGAGAGCATGGAATAAAAAGGTGTCATTTGTCGATGTGGCAACAAGCTGAGATTCTGATGAAGAGTCAGTCATCGGCTTGGCAGAGTGGGTAAAGAACAAGAAGCCGATGTCTTGCCCTTTTGGGCATAAAGAGCTAGAGAAATTTGCATTTGATATTACCAAAGCCGATAGAATATTTGACTTTTTACTCCAGGAAGATCAAATCAAGTTGTCTCTGAATCATGTAATTCCATCGGCTGAGGAATTAAAGAAGATGAAATATTGCAAATGGCACAATGCGACCTCTCACAGTACAAATGAGTGCAAGGTTTTCAGGCAACAGCTGCAATTGGCTATAGAATCTAGGAGAATTAAGTTTGATAATTCTAAAGCTTAGAAGTCGATGAAGATCGATCAACATCCCTTCCCTACAAATATGTTGGATGCCAAGGGGAAGACCAAGGTCTTTACATCAGAAGCAGCTGAGAGAAACGCATAGGTAGATCCTCAACATCAAATTACCACCAATGACGCAAAAGGCAAGAGTCTAGTTCAGGAAGTAGCCAACTCAGGAAGGCCTCCCCGATCTGGCATTGTGATAACTCATAGAAGGCATCAGGAGACTTGGCAGCAACGTGAAGATCGGTATCGGCGCCAACAGGAGGATTATCGTTGGGAAGAAGAAAGACGCCGGCAGGAGTGGAATCAGCATAAAGATCATTGGAACTGCCCGTTCTTTATCCGCTGTTGGGAGCAAAACATTAAATTGCCCACTGTTAGAGACTGCCCTGGGTGCAATGGTTATGATCGGTATGATAGACCTAATCGGCAGTATCAAAACGATAATCGGCGATTTAATGGGCCGATTTGGGGGAGAGCTTCGGTTCATGATCGGCTGGGGGGCAGGCTCAGTGTGCATGATAGACTTGGTGACCGTGTCCGGTATTTTCCTAGAAATCAGGTGGAGCTTGAAGAAATGGCAGATGCACGAGTTCCTGATGAGTTTATATTTTACAGAGATGCTAATACTTATCGAATGGAGTCAAGAGAAAATCGTCAACCACCGGTGAGACAGCCGCAATGGTGTCCAGAGGGATTGACTAGAACGCAGAAAAGAAGGTTGCAACGCGAAAGACGAGAAGATTTGAGCAGAGGAGAGAATTCTGGTAAGTCTAGAGATCAGCAGCAACTGGATCCCAAGGGAAAAGGACCATCGGCGGATGTTAACATGGTGTTTATGTTGCCGATGGAGTTCCTTGCGCCGTCCCGTGATGATGAAGAGGTGGATTTTTCTGACCAGATAGCTCAGTTGGCTCTGGATCCAATGACGGCTACCTTTGAAAAGCCTGCCGACAATGAAAGGCAGCATCTTAAAGCCCTATTCGTAAAAGGAAGGGTTGATGGACAGCCGATGACCAAGATATTACTTAATGGTGGGGCTGCTATCAATATTATGCCGTATGCAGTCTATCGGAAGCTTGGGAAAGGAGATCAAGATTTAACCAAGACCGATATGATGCTAAAGGACTTTGAAGGAAATGTGTCTCTAGTTAAGGGGGCAATATGCGTCGAGTTGACCATCGGTAGCAAAACCTTGCCGACAACTTTCTTCGTGATCAGTGCAAAGGGTGCTTATAATTTGCTACTAGGGAGAGATTGGATCCATGCCAATTGTTGCATCCCATCAACAATGCACCATTGCTTGGTTCAGTGGGTAGGTGACAGAATTGAGATCGTCCCAGGAGATTCTTCTTATGTCATCGCATCCGCAGAGGCAGATACCTATGAGAGGACCAGGTGCATCTCAGGAGAAATTTGGGACAAGGATTTCCTCAAGGTTGCCGATTATGAAATTCCACCGATCCAAGCAGTCGGTTCTGATGAGGAGTTCTAATGGATAGGTTCGCCGATGATGGATAATTAGGCCGGGGGTTCACATCGGCCGATGATTTAATAGAGGTAGATATAGGTAATGGAGATAAGCCTAGACCAACTTTTATTAGTGCTAAGTTAAATTTTGAATGTAAGCAAAAGTTAACCGATTTGTTAAAGGAATATAAAGATTGCTTTGTTTGGGATTATACTTAGATGCCTGGTTTAGACCGAACGATTGTTGAATATCGGTTACCTATCAAGTCTGGATTTCAGCCACATCAGCAGCCAGCCCGCCGATGTAATCCTAATATTCTTCATGAAGGCCGAGATAACCAAACTTATTGAATCTAAATTTATTCGGAAGTGTCGGTATGCCGAGTGGATTTCCAATGTTGTCCCAGTTTACAAGAAAAATGGGAAGCTTCGAGTATGCATTGATTTTAGGAATCTTAACAAGGCTACGCCGATGGATGGCTACCCAATGCCAGTTTCCGATCTGCTAGTCGATGCTGCGTCTGGACATCGGATCATAAGCTTCATGGATGGCAATGCAGGATATAATCAGATATTCATGGCTGAAGAAGATATTCCAAAGACTGCATTTAGATGTCCTGGTCATGTTGGGCTGTTTGAATGGATAGTCATGACCTTTGGTTTAAAAAATGCTGGTGCTACCTATCAAAGGGCTATGAATTTTATCTTTCATGAGTTCATCGGCAAGCTGGTTGAAATTTATATTGATGACATGGTGGTTAAGTCTGGAGATTTCACAAAGCATCTTGCCGATTTGCGAAAGGTGTTGGAGTGCACGAGGAAACATGGTTTAAAGATGAATCCTAATAAGTGTGCATTTGGCATATCGGCAGGGCAATTTCTTGGCTTCATGGTGCATCAAAGAGGGATTGAAATTAGCAGAAGATCTATCGATGCTATTAACAAAGTAGTTGCTCCTACCAACAAAACCGAGCTCCAATCTCTGATCGGCAAAATAAATTTGATCAGGCGATTTATTTCCAATTTGTCTGGTAAATTCGTGCTTTCAGTCCTTTACTTAAATTGAAAGCCGATCAAGAATTTATATGGGGAGAAGAGCTATAGTTGGCCTTAGATGAAATCAAGAATTATTTGACAAATCCTCCAGTCTTAATTCCATCTCAGCAAGGAAAGCCCTTCAGATTATATTTATCTACCGATGGGATGGTCATCGGTTCGGCTTTGATTCAAGAATTCGAGGGGAAGGAGCGTGTGATTCACTATTTAAGTAGAAGATTGATTGATGCTGAGACCAGGTATTTGAAAAATTGTGTTTATGCTTATATTTTTCTTGAATTAAGTTGAGACACTATTTGCTATCGGCCGAATGCACTGTTATATGCAAAGATGTTGTGGTTCGATATATGCTATCTATGTCGATTATGAGTGGTAGAATCGGTAAGTGGATTTTGGCACTGTCAGAATTCGATCTACGTTACGAATCGGCTAAGGCGGTTAAATGACAGATTATGGCCGATTTTGTGACTCAACATTGCGGTGTAGTGGAGACTTTGGAAATTGTGCTTTGGACGCTCTTCTTTGATGGATCTACGTGTGACTGGGGGGCAGGAATCGGCATAGTACTAATTTCCCCCTAGGGAAGGAAGTATGAGTTCTCTTTGCCGATTGTTGCTACATCAACGAATAATCAAGCCGAGTATCAAGCTCTAATCAAGGGGTTGGAATTGTTAAAAGAGGTTCATGCTGATGCTGTTGAAATCTTCGGGGATTCTATGCTGGTCATAAATCAAATGGCTGGAAGTTATGAGTGCCGAAGCGAGGTCTTGATAGCCTATTATGAAAAGAGTATGCGACTATTAAAGGAATTCAAGGATTTCCGATTAGAGCATGTTCCTCGGTTACATAATGAGGAGGCTAATCGGTTGGTTCAGCATGCCTCGAGATATCAACCCATATTGAATGTGTTATCGGCAATCAGTGCCGATGATTTGAGAAAAGAGATTATTGATTATTTAGAGAATCCATCTAAGAAGGCTGAGAGGCGTATCCGGTTTCAAACTACCAAATATGTGCTCCCCGAGGATGAGCTTTATTACCGAACAATAGATGGGGTTCTTCTCAGATGCTTAGGCAATGATGAAGCTAAAAGTTTGATGGGAGAAATCCATGAAGGAGTGTGTGGAGCACATCAGTCGGCTTTCAAGATCAAATGGATGATCAGGAGAAATGGGTATTATTGGCCGACTATACTCGAGGATTGCTTTAAATATTTCAAAGGGTGTCCAGGATGTCAGAAATTTAGCAATATTCAAAGGGCGCCCGCATTGGCCATGAATCCCATTATTAAACCTTGGCCGTTCCGGATGCGCTATTGATCTAATCGGCCAGATTTACCCACCATCGAGTAGAGGGCATAAATTCATCTTTGTCGCCACTGATTATTTCACTAAGTGGGTTGAGGCTATTCCTTTGAAGAAAGTTACGTCGGCCAATATGATTGATTTTGTGAAAGAACATATTATTTACTGATTTGGTATTCCTCAAACAATTACTACCGATCAGGGTACTATGTTTACATCGGGAGAGTTTGATGAATTTGCAATCGGTATGGGAATTAAAGTGTTGAATTCTTCTCCTTATTATGCTCAAGCCAATGGGCAGGCCAAAGTGTCTAACAAAGGAATTATTAAACTCATCAAACGAAAGATTGAAGAAAATCCTAGAAAATGGCATACATTGTTAAATGAGGCTTTATGGTCGTATCAGATGGCATGTCATGGGTCGACTAAGGTTTCACCTTATCAGTTGGTGTATGGACACGATGCAGTGCTACCATGGGAGATTAAGACTGGATCTAGGTGATTATCTTTTCAAGATTAGCTGGCTGCCGATGACTATGCTACTTTGATGAAAGACGAGTTAGATGATTTAGCAGGGCATCGGCTGAAGGCTTTGATAAGTATAGAAGAAAATAAAAAGAGAGTTGCCAGATGGTATGATAAAAAGGTAAAGGCTAAGGAGTTTGCCGATGGAGATTTGGTATGGAAACTAATATTACCGATTGGGACTAAAAGCTCAAAGTTTGGCAAGTGGTCTCCCAATTGGGAAGGTCCTTATCGGATAAATCGATCTGCTCCTGGTAATGCCGATATTTTGGAAACTCTCGAAGGAGTTGAATTTTTGAGAGCATTGAATGGAAAATATTTAAAGAAGTATTACCCAAGCATATGGGTCGATGCATAAAAGTTTAAGTGCCGATAACACTCCTATCGGCTGGATTGGAATGTATCTGGGACTGAATATGATGTTTCAAAAGATGCCGATAATAGTCCTATCGGCTAGACCAAAACAATCAGCAGTTTCTGAAGAAAGAGTAAAATACGCCGCCGATGAAAAGCTTATACACTCAGTAGAGCTTCGATCGCCGATATAGCGCGCAGACGGATTTGATCTTCTTCTTCTATCTCTCTGATGTCTTCATCGGCAGAACCCTCTACTGGCTTCAGTTTCTTCTTCATCTGCAGTGCTTTGCGGGCTTGAGTGTTTCGCTCTTGTTCGAGGGTCTTGATCGTTTCAGGCAGTTGACTTTCTTCTTGTTGAGCTTGGGACAGAGCCTCTTCTACTCATTTAAGCTCTGCTAACAGGGCTTCCCTTTTTGCCGATAGGTCGGAGATCTTTTGTTTCAGCGTATCTTCCGAGGATTTCAGAATGCCGATGCTCTTGTGTTTTTCATCGGCAAGGTGCTTTACTTTCATCACCTCTTCTGAAAGCTAGGCATAAGTGGCTCTATCGGCAAGACGCTGAGTGGCCTTTTGGTACTGGAGTTATCGACTCTCCAAGTGTGCAGCCTTGAAGAGAATCTCCTCGGCATCGGCAGGGATTTGGCCTCTGAGAGCCTTGAAAAGGACCTTAGCTGGATCGAAGTCATTAATCAGTTGAGTTGTATCCTGATGAAGCAGGGCCAACAAATCTTCTAGCTTTGCTCTAATTTCTACCGATGAAATCCCGATTGCTTGAGAAGAGCTTGCTTCCTCGCCTTCATCGTCGAAAATTTCGATGGCAAAGGAGAACAGGCTGTCGGGAGAAATTTGTTCCTAAAAGGAAAAGGAGATAGGTTATTTGATGACAAAATGATTAGTGAAATAGAGGATGAGGATTAAATAAGCAGTAGCAGCTACCAAAATGTTTCAAAGTTATCTCTCGCCTCTGGCTAGTTGAGGCCGATGGTACCACAGGTTGATCGGCCAGAGTTGCCGATGGGACAATGTCGGCTGAAAATTAATAAAGATAAATATAAGATGGAAAGATAGGTCCATCAGCAATGATTTCATAGATAGTACTTTACCTTGAGGGGGTGTAGTGCTTGTCTGAATTGAGGAGACTACCGATGCTATGATCGAACCTACTGGATCGGTGGTCTGCTCATGTACATCGGCTGATGTCTCTTCTGGTTGAGGTGCTTCTTGTGGCTGAGGTGGAGATGGTGCTTGTTCTGTCTGAGCTTCTGGTGAAGAAGGGGACGATTCCACATGAATCGGTGACCCTAGAGGATGAGGAGGAGGTGCTGCTGTCTTCTGACGCTTTGCATGTGACTTAGTACTCTTGGAGCCCTTTCTCTTTACTTGGCTGGACTGGGGGGCAGCAGCACTTGTCTTGGCACTTCTGGTCGATACTGATTTGCCGGATTGTTGATACAACAACAAAAGTTTTGTAAGTACAAGCGTAACAGGGTATTGATGAGATTCTGGTTGAAATAGTAAAAGTTACCGATGAGGTTCCCATAGCAGCCGATGTATCCTAAAAGAATTGTGTAAGTATGCAATGGAATCGGTATTAGTGGAAGAAGTCAGGAATTTACCTTGAAAGATTGTGCCAAAGCAGTAGCAGCTACCAATGGGGATGTTTTCGCTCGTCTGGTGGTAATCTTCTTGAAACGCACGCCCTAGTGCATTAAAGCCGCTAAGCTTGGCGCGTTGTTGCCGATCAAAGAGATCGAACCCGATGGAAGGAGTTCGATCGGCTTACCACTTCTGCTGACTGACGATGGTGTATCATCGACCTGTGTAAAATAAAGGAAGTAAGTTGCCGACAAAAAGCGGAAGTAATAGAATTGAGGCATCGATTGAAGACTTACAGTGTTCTCAGGGACCTTGTACGCGCAGTCGATCATACCACAGTATGTGAGAGCCAATCTGCAGAACAAATGCTCTTTCCACTCCAGTCACCATTGTTTGTACGCGTGGGTGATAAAGAGAGCTAGGATCCAAGCTGATAAGTCGATATCCGATGTATCGGCATTTGGTGGAAGCTGAGCTATTCTGATCCATTCAAGACCACTGGTGATGGTTTCCCTCAGTTTCACCACGTCGGCATAGCAGAGCGCAATCGGCAGCTGTCCAAAGGCCAATTGACGGGCCAATGCCGATGGATTGTAGAACTCGTAGGAGAGATTAGAAGTTTTCCCACTACCAAAGAAGTTCACTGGTATAGCTCTCAGAGTGATGATTGCCGTCATCAGATCATGGTCCTTGTTGAGAGCATTGTCAAAGGGATGGAAAGTCAGGGGAAATCTGGTGTCTAGATCCTCATATGGCATCCATGCCCGCTGTTCTTTGGCCAGACCCTCATAAAGAGTCTGAAAGAATCGGCTGACCTGATCTTCATTACCACTAGTACCAGGTAGAACAATGGCAGCTTCACCATAGTTCAGAGGGGAGCCGGTTGCCGATTCTTCCTCATCCAGCTCGTAATCTTCGGCTATATCTTTGGGGAAGCACTGTGCAAAAAGGTTGAATTCAAGGCGCTTGTGCATGTGGACACTGAGCCACATGTTGATAAACCACCAAGGTCCCCCTAAGTTGCCGATGGGTTGGCCTAACAGGAGTTTCTTAGCCACCTGATGGAGACGGTGATAGACAGAGCCAAGCAAATATCGGCCAAGGGAAATCAGCCACCATCGGCCAGTCTTTCTGCTGCTGATAGATAGACAGAAGTTGATCCTACCGATCAGCCACAGAAGACAAGCTTATCTAGCCACATGTTCAGAAAGATAGCATGTTCTCTTTCTGGATGTATCCCGACCAACCGCCTATGTTGCGGGTTTCTACTTTGCGCTCAGGTTTGCGGTCATAAAGGTGATTATCATCTGCAGATGATATGTCCAAACCAGTAAGCATCAGCACATCGGCTAAAGTGGGAGATGCAGGACCATGGCCGAATACAAAATCATTGAGGGTATCAAACCAAAAATATGAAGCATCTATCAAAAGAGATTCATTCCTCTCCATATCGGCAATGGATAACCTAATGCACTGGTCCAATTTCCGTTCACCCCATTGGACTTCATTTGAGTTGCCGATTCTAAGAAACCAATCCTTCCATCCCTTGGTAGGGTTGGGCCAGGAACGGAAAGTGTCTTTCCACAGATCTAGAGAGAAGTTCTCGGTTCAAAAGGGGATCCTATTTGTTTCTGCATTTATCAGGTCGGTGGGACCTGGGTTTCCCAGTGGACCGAGGCACTGGAAGTGAGGTTGATCGGTAGGGATCACGATCTTATCCGCCAACTCCTAAAGGGTTTGGAGAATGAAGAAACAAAAGAATTCAGAGGAAAAGAAAAAGAAGAAAAAGGGTGCTCAGTAACCAGATTTGCAGATGAATAGGAGTACAGTAAAAGTATAAAAGAAGGATGGTAGACTGACCTCAGGAACGATGAAGTTGATGGCCATTTCTTCCCTTGGAACAGGAGGGATCGATGACTTGGAAGATTGGTGGAGGAGGCCCTTGCTGGAGTTCTTGGAGTTCTCAGGTAATGCTGCCGCCAGGAAGGTGGATTTTGGGCTGTAGAATGACAAGATGGAGAAAGAGTACCGGAGAAGGAAGTATTTCTAGGACAAAACGAGCCGGGGCAAATCTGACTTATCTCTTTGCCGCATCCTTGAAATCCAAGGGTGTTCAGGTAGATATGGTAACTGTTCGCATGATAATCAAGGGATTGCGGAGGTGATTTGACAGCAAGCAGTGATTTTGAAGATATTTTACTATGCAAGATCGCCTGGTCGGTCCATCGACAGTTTTCTCTAACGGCAATATTGCTGTCGAATGCATAAGTGGGGAGATTCGATTCGAGAGGTTGAGAAATTCAAGGAATTTGCAGGAGAATCGGGCCAAGGTTGTTCATATTACCAAATTGGGAGAAATAATTATGGAAAGGCGTCATTACTACAGAGAATTTCGGAGCATTAATGATTTCATACTCCAAAATTGGGGGGCATGTGTTGATACCGTTTTTGGACACGTATCTTTTGACACGCACCTGGAGTTAATAAGATGTAAATCGGCAGATGGAGCAGTGGTGACTAGTTTACAGGGGAGTTGCCGATGAAGGTGGTTGCCGATGGGGAGACAACCGAATATGACTTAGTCTAGAAGTGATGACATATTCGTGCCGATGACCAGTGCCGGTGTTTGCCGATGGCTGTGATCGGTAGTCTGCCGATGACTCTGGAGAAAAGCGCGGAGGATTTGCCGATCTACTCGTGGTAGTGTCCCAATCGGTTACGGGGGATAGTTTAATGCTTTCCTTAGTTATTAGAATTCGTTTTGTATACGGGTTCCGTTTAATTTGGAATTCGAATCCTAGTCGTGTCTAGTTGTAGCACTTTGGACACGGTATAAATGTAGACCCTAGGGCAATGTAATAATCTATCTATCAATCAATCAAACACAAGTTTTTACTCATATTCCAGCATCTACTTTTTCAACGACTTCGTCATATTTTCTTTTTACTACGAGTTCTTAGGAATTCGTCAAGTCAAACTCGGCGTGTTCTTCAGTTCCGCGTGATCACCTCTTGGCCGTGACATCGGGGCGCATCGCTGTTGTCGGGACCAAAGTGTTCGAGTTACCACCATTGTTGATTGGAAGGTCAAATCGGCTCGCACGCCTTAACGTTTGAATCGGGTATTAGCCCTTTGTGTTTGCATATCAGCTTTTCCATCAACACGGGTACAAAAGCTATTTGTCTTCCAAGCAAATTAGGGTTGACTAATTAGCAATCTACACTGATGAGACCTAATCCACCAACATCAGGGGACAGGTTCAGCTCAACATAGATCTATCGGCATCGGCAATGTCAGGATCTGTGTTTCAGAATTGTCAAGTTCCTCCAAATTGGTGCGGATATGGCGTGCCTCAAGAATTTTTCACAAACAGTTCTGGAACATCTCAAGTAACTGATTTAGCAGGGAGGGTTCCTATGACATCGGCACCTTCAGTTTCACCGCTGACTCAAATTCCTCAGTATTCAACAAATACTACTACAAGACCTGTTACAGGGAATTTTCAAATGCCGACATTCCAGATGCCTAATGCAAATTCATCGGCAAATCCATTGCCAACTCAGCAGAGGTTTGTGACCCAAACAGGTTATGCTAACCCAGCAATGATAACTAATTATAAACTATCGGTAGGACATATGCCGATGAACGCCAACAATGGTTGGACAAAGCAGTTGTTCTTTCCACATATGACGCAGGAGAATCATCTGGCTGCAGGATTCCAGCACGGACAAATGTAGGACGGCTTTTAGAGTCAGGGACGTGTAAATCAGCCAATGAATCTTACTCAACATATTGGTGGTCAGCAAGCTATGGCCAATGTGATGTTTCCTAGAGACCGTGTACCTGAGAGACACATGGAAGCTTATCAGCAGGCGCTAGAAATTCAACATGCACATCGGTAGGATGCCGATGCCTATTGGGCCGAAAAGATAGGAGAAGTTATGAGAGACCAGTTTGGAATAAAACCCAAGGTTAACACTTATTCTTACCGGACACCGTATCCTCCTGCTTATGATTTGATCTGACTTCCAAGTTGGTACAAGGTACCGGATTTCACTAAGTTCTCTGGGCAAGATGACACATCAACCATGCAACATGTCAATCGGTTCATCATCCAGTGTGGAGAAGCTGCTAACAGAGATGAGTTAAGAGTTCATTTATTTTCATCATCTTTGTCAGGATCGGCATTTACCTAGTTTATTTCACTGCCTCCAAACTCAGTTATTACCTGGGCTGATCTAGAAAAGTAGTTTCACAAGTATTTATTTTCTGGAGTCCATGAAAAGAAAATTACCGATTTAGTAAGACTAAGACAACGTAATGATGAATCAGTTGAAAGCTTTGTGTAGAGGCTGCGGGATGTAAAAAAACAAGTGTTACAGTCTGGTTCTAGACGATCGGCAGTTAGCTGATTTGGCTTTTCAAGGATTATTGCCACACATCAAGGACAACTATCCTTGTCAAGAGTTTGAAAGCTTGAGTCATTTGGTGCAGAGGATTTCTGATCAGGATATCAAGGTTATTGAACCTAGAAAAGCTTGGAATAAGAAAGTATCATTTGTTGATGAGGCAATGAGTTCAGATTTTGATGAAGAACCAGTCATCGGTTTGGCAGAGTGGGTGAAAAACAAAAGGCCGATGTCTTGTCCTTTCGGTCAAAAAGAACTAAAAAAGTTTGCTTTTGATATCACCAAGGCCGATAGTATATTTGATTTCTTGCTTCAGGAGGGGCAAATTAAATTGTCACCTAATCATGTTATCCCATCGGCAGAGGAGTTAAAGAAAAATCAAATATTGCAAATGGCATAAAGCAACATCACACAGCACGAATGAGTGCAAAGTGTTTAGGCAACAATTGCAATCGGCTATAGAATCTGGGAGAATCAAGTTTGATAATTCTAAAGCTCAGAAGCCGATGAAAATTTATCAACACCCTTTCCCTGCAAATATGTTGGATGCCAAAGGTAAGACTAAGGTCTTTACGTCAAAAACAGCTGAAAAGAACGCATCGGTGGATCCTCAGCATGAAGTAACCACCAATGACACCAAAGGCAAAGGCATGATCAAGGAGGGTAGCAGCTCTGGGTGGCCTCCTCGCTCTGGCATCGTGATTACTCATAGGCGGCATCGGGAGACTTTGCAGCAACATGAGGATCGGTATCGACGTCAACAAGAGGAGACGGAACAAGAAGAATGGAATCGGCATAAAGATCACTAGAATTGCCCATTGTTCATTCATTGTTGGGAACAAAATATCAAATTGCCAACTGTTAGAGACTGTCCTAAATGCAATGGTTATCATTGGTATGATTGGTTAGATCAGTGATTCCAGAACAATGATCGACGTTTTAATGAGCCGATCAGGGGGAGAATGTCAGTTCATGATTGTTGATGGTCCTTAAGTACTAAATTTAACCATCAACTAAACTTGGAAAAGGATCAATATGCACCAAACATCTAGAATTAGGGTTTTATCTGACAGAATTCCACGAGCTTTGGTGTTTGTCTATTTCTGTAGGGGGTTATCAGAAAATATGGAGTGAAGGCCCACATGTCAGGTTTACAACGAGATAATTACGTGCTGCACAATTTTCCTCAATCAGGAATAGTCCATAAGCCACGGGAATGAACGGGGGGCCAATCCGGCCCGGGGGCAGGGCGCCCGCCCTCCCCCCTTGGGCGCCCGCCTTGCCCTGATGACCAATCAGGGCAGGTCTCGCGGATCGTGCTCCACCACCTCTAATCTTCAAGAATAACCATGCGATTCAGGTCAGTTTGATCCGACGGCTCACATTCATTTGAGGGGGCTATATAAGCAAGGCCTCTCCACCCCAAGGGGAGAGGAGAAATCATTATCAGAGGAAGCCATCAAAGTTAGGGTTTAGGAATTTCTCTCCCACAGAGAATTAGAATTAGCTACTCCCAATTCCTTCAAGTTCTATAGGATTTATTAGATAGAATTAGAGAAGTAGAGCCTATGTCACACCCGGAAGTAAGAGAGCATTTGGGTGCCAAATCACATGTGCGCCAGGATCTCAAATTCACACACATGGACCGACATCATCAATGGTACAAAACACAGTGTTCAAACGAATTACATAAATGAGAGTAAATGTACCATTATTACAAGCCAAATGTTTATCAAAGTGCGAAGGGGAAACATAAGCTAAACTGCTCCATAATTAAAGGGGAAACTAAACGCCGACGTAGCAGGACCACCTTGCCACAGGAAGGTCGACGGCAGAACCACACGAGCCTAACAACCCGGAGACTCAGGGTAGTCCTCAGGGAAATCGCAATTGTACTCCTGATCGTCCGAGCAACCTTTAATGATTATAGCAAGGGTGAGCTCATGTCGAACTCAGCAAGCACAGACGGAAAGTAATGACATGCAAGGCTTAAAACAAGGTAAAGCTGACTTGGTTTGACTGGGGTAGCATTTTAGTTGATCACTTTTAATTATGACTATTATAAGAACAACCTATTACTAATTATGAGTAGCATAAACCCAACCCTTAATTAGTGTAAGTAGTAATTAGCATCTTTTAAAGTACTATCCTAATTATTATAGTAATCCAGGGATTAACCCCAATTATTTACACAGGATAGCAATCCTGCCAACACGGAATAGCCATTCCGCCAAAACACGAGGTAGCAACCTCGCCAAGGTCCATCTCCAAGTATCCAGTGAATCCAATTTGCTCATCAAGTGAGGGTCTGGGCCGCTCGTGACCGTGAGCACGGCTGATATATCGGTTTTACACTCTGCAGAGGTGTGCACGTTCACTCCAAGTCGTGATTCCCATTTGCCCGGGGTCGCGACTCCCCAAAACACTTCCAAGGTGAGCAGGCAGGGTCTCACTACGAGACCTTTCACAGGGTCCAACTAATAGGATGCCACTCGCAAGTTTTTGCCGGGGCGCTCGGTAGTCGATACCCATAGCCATGGCGTACCGATCAACCGACAACTTAATATTCATTACCCAAGTTACTTCCTCACGCCTACCCGGAAAGTAACACCCTACTAGTGGAGGTCCTGCTAATTAGTCAAGCCAGAGCCATATAGCTTGGAGCTGCACTGTAAGTCCCAGGGGGCCGCTCCCTGACTAAGTCCTTATGGAGAGCAGAGACGGGTACGCCTGGCAACCGGACCACCAACGGTACCCGCTCCCCCTGTCACCACCATCATCACGATGCTCGTAAGCATCCATCAACGCCATCACCGCAGTGACCAAAGGTTCAACACAATTTGAGCATCAAGTTAAGTAGAGAGTAATTCTTGTTTAAACATGTGTATAAGATGAGTAGAGCAGCTAAGCAAACCTAGTATAGCCTAGACTACCCATAAACATAACCCCAGGTGAACAAGGAATAGTAAGTAAAGCTAGTCATGTCCTTAGGGTTTGCATTCATTGGACACATGCATATAAAGTAAATAACATTAATGAGTAGGTTCAAAATGATCAAATGGTGTCTGCACTTGCCTTGATCGTTGTCGGGTTGCTCGAACTCAACGGGATCCTGATCCTCTTCCTTCACGAACGTCTCGTTGGCTATACGCGACAATCATCAATCATAGGAACAATACATGCAAGCAAACAAGCTTAATCAGAAACAGTACACCAAAGCATGCGAAAGCAGAAAGCAACTGTACTACTGTGTTCTACTCGACGAGACGAAACTATAGCAACCAGAATCACCTAAATCGGAGTTACGATGCAAAAGTTATGGCTAAAACAAGTTGGATGGCAGATCTGTAGATAAGCTGAACTATTTTTCGTAATTAAAACGAATTAAATCTGAATTAAAAAGAGATTTAGATTAAATATATAAAAACCAACGGGTGCAGGGCCTAAACTATAAAAGCAGGGGCATATTTTAAATGAAACTATAACTACGCTGGATCGCGGGTTAATTTTGAAGAAACGCGAGGGCTTTTTCTCAAAATGGCCAGGGGCGCGCGGGGGCCGTGGCCGGCCTGGCCACGTGGCGGCGCGGGAGTGGCCGGTCCACGGCACTGTGCTGTGGACTGGGGGCGCGGGGCAGTGGGGCCGCGGTCCACGGTGGACCGGGTCTGCGGGGCGAGCGCTGGCGGCAGCGTGGGCCGGGTCTAGTGGACCGGCCGCGCGGGGGCAGCAGGCCGCGGTCCACGGTGGACCGCGCGCCGGAGCGGGGGCGAGTGCAGGCCGGGCGGCAGTGGCGCCATGGGCGGCGGGCGGGAGCTCGTCGTGGCGGTGGTTCGCAGCGCGAGAAGGCGAGGCAAGGGCAGCAGCGGGTGCGGCTCGGCGAGGCGAACGCAATGAGGGGCTCACCTTCGCGAAACGTCGACGACAAAGAGAAGCTCGACGGCGGCGGCGCGGATTTCGACGAGTTCGGCGGCGGCGCTGCGGAATTCGGCGGGAACGGCTAGGGTTTGCGTAGGGGCGCGTGCGCGGCTGAGGGACGTTATTTAAAGGCGCGGGCGAACCTCGGTTCGCGTGCGGCTCGGAAGCCGAGAGGCGACGCGGCTGCCCCGTCCGTTTTGGACGGGAGGTTGGGGGCGGCTCTAACGGGTGGGGCCCACCCGTCAGCGAGTGGCGGGTGGAGAGGAGGCAGGCGGGGCGCTGGGCTGCGCTGCGGCTGCTGCTGGGCTGCGGCTTGGGCCGCGCGGGGAGAGGGGGAGGCGCGGGGCGCGGCTGGGCCGCTGCAGGCCCAGGTGAGGGCTCTCCCCTTTTTCTTTTTCTTTTTTTAATCTTTCTTGCTCCAAAACAAAGCAAAACAAGCACCAGCAAATAAATAAAATCAAGCAAAAATTATGCAACAGCATGAATGCAAAAAATCAAACATGTTTCTACCTTATATTTCATTTTATTTAATTTTGTAAATTATTTAATTTTTCCCAAAAATTCAAACTAAGCCAAAATTAAATCAAATTTAAACTAAATTTGAATTTCAAAAATTTGGAGTGTTATAAACCTACCCCCTTAAAAGAATCTCGTCCTCGAGATTAGGATGAACCAGAGAATAACTCAGGGTATTTGGATATCAGATCATCCTCTCTTTCCCAGGTTGCTTCTTTCTCAGAATGGTGTTTCCATTGTACTTTACACATCCTAATAGTTTTACTCCTGGTAATTCTCTCCGCTGTGTCTAGAACTTTGATAGAACTCTCTTCATAAGTTAGATCATCCTGTAAATCCAGTTCCTCTAGTGGCAACTATTCCTCAGGCACTCTCAAGCATTTCTTGAATTGGGAGACATGGAAAACATTGTGCACATTGGATAAGCTGGCAGGCAACTCAAGCTGATAAGCCACTTCTCCTTTCCTCTCCAAAATCTTGAAAGGACCAACATACCTTGGAGCTAGCTTTCCCTTCACATTGAACCTCTTTAGACCTCTCATCGAAGACACTTTCAGGTATACATAATCACCTGCCTGAAACACAAGTTCCCTTCGTCTCACATCTGCATAACTCTTCTGTCTAGACTGAGCTGCTTTCAGAGTCTGTCGGATGAACTGAACTCTTTCTTCGGCTATTCTTAATGAATCAGGGCCGAACACTTGCCTTTCACCAGTTTGGTTCTAGAACAATGGAGTCCTACACTTCCTTCCATACAAGGCTTCAAAAGGAGTCATCTTAAGACGAGTCTGATAACTGTTGTTATAGGAGAACTCGGCGTAGGGCAAGCTAGTATCCCAACTATCTCCATACTGTATAGCACAAGACCTGAGCATATCCTCCACTATTTGGTTGACTCTCTCTGTCTGACCATCGGACTGAGGGTGATAAGTTGTGCTGAATCTGAGCTCGGTTCCCAAAGCATCGTGTAGCTTCTCCCAAAACTTTGATTTAAACTGTGTACCTCTATCAGACACAATCCTCTTAGGAACTCCATGCAGACACACAATCCGTTCCCTATACTTTTCTGCTAACTGATCCTCATGGTAGGTAGTCTTGACCGGTATGAAATGAGCTACCTTGGTCAATCGATCTACTACAACCCATATTGAGTCATAACCTCGTTGAGACTTCGGCAATCCCACTATGAAGTCCATGCTGATCTCATCCCACATCCACTCAGGTATCTTCAACAGTTGCAACAACCCTACTGGCCTCTGATGTTCCGCTTTCACTCTCTGACAGGTGTCACACAATGCCACATATTCACCAATATCTCTCTTCATACCAGGCCACCAATAGTTTTGTTTCAAGTCCTGGTACATCTTAGTACCTCCCGGATGAATAGAGTAAGCAGATTCATGGCACTCCTTCAGTATCACATCCTTGATTCTCTGAATATCAGGCACACACAATCGGTCCTTGTGCCAAACAATTCCTTCTTGATCAACTTTGAATCCAGGTGCTCTACCTTCCTCAAGCAGCTTAAGTATCTTTTTGATCTCTTCATCCTTTTTCTGACCTTTTCTGATCTCTTGCTCAAGAGTTGGTTCTATGTCCATGGAAGTTCCTTGGGTGTTAGCAACAAACCCCAAATTGAGATACTCAAATTCTACAAGTAGTTCCATCGGTAACTCCGTGGCTTCCAACATATTCACTTGACTCTTTCTACTCAGAGCATCAGCAACTACATTAGCCTTGCCAGGGTGGTAATGAATCTTCAGTTCATAATCCTTGATCAACTCTAACCATCTTCTCTGTCTCAGGTTCAAGTCATTCTGAGTGAAGGTGTACTTCAGACTCTTGTGATCCGTGTAGATATCACACTTATGACCCAGAATATAGTGTCTCCAGATCTTCAGTGAATGGACCACTGCTGCTAACACAATATCATGAGTTGGATAGTTCACCTCATGTTTCTTCAACTGTCTAGATGCATAGGCAATCACCTTTCCCTCTTGCATCAGCACACATCCCAAACCTTGCTTGGAAGCATCACAATAGATAGAAAAACTTTTAGTCACATCAGGCAAAGTTAGAATTGGTGCAGTAGTCAACCTCTTCTTCAACTCCTCAAAGCTAGCCTGACACTGTTCATTCCACTTGAATGGCTTACCCTTCTCTAACAAAGCAGTCATGGGCTTAGCAATACTGGAAAATCCTTCAATGAATCTCCGATAGTAACCAGCCATTCCAAGAAAACTTCTGATTTCTCCAACAGTCTGAGGTGGACTCCACTTAAGAACATCTGCCACATTCTTTGGACTAACAGCAACTCCACCATTTGAAATGACATGACCAAGAAAAGACACTTGCTTCAGCCAGAAGTCACACTTACTCAACCTGGCGTAGAGCTGATGTTCCCTCAATTTCTGCAACACAAGCCTCAGGTGTTCCTCATGTTCTTCCTCAGTCTTAGAGTAGATCAAGATATCATCAATAAAAACTACCACGAACTTATCCAAATACTCCATAAAAACTTTATTCATCAGATACATAAAGTAAGCTGGAGCATTAGTTAACCCAAAAGACATAACTGTATACTCATAAAGTCCATATCTGGTAGTGAAGGCAGTCTTTGGGATATCACTAGGTTTAATCCTCAACTGGTGATAACCTGATCTCAGATCTATCTTGGAAAACACACAAGCTCCTTTCAACTAGTCAAACAAGTCCTCTATTCTAGGCAAAGGATATTTGTTCTTAATTGTGACCTCATTCAAAGATCTATAGTCTACACACATCCTCTGTGTTCCATCCTTCTTTTCTACAAAAATAACTGGAGCTCCCCAAGGTGAGGAACTAGGACGGATATACCCCTTAGAATGTAACTCCCTTAGTTGTTTCTTAAGTTCTTCTAACTCATTAATAGCCATTCTATAAGGTCTCTTAGATATGGGTGCAGTACCAGGTAATAAATCAATAACAAATTCAATCTCACGTTCAGGTGGCATACCTGGCAAATCCTCTGGGAACACATCAGGGAATTCTTTCACAACTCGAATATCCTCTACTGACCCACTGCTCACATGGTAAACTGTTCCTTCACTGCTAGGTGACATAGAGACTTTGACCTCAATTCTGTTCCCACTAGGTGCTGTTAGAGCAACTGACTTCTCAGCACACTGAATAGCACCCTTAAACTTGGACAACCATCTCATTCCCAATATCATATCTAAACCTTCTGAACCCAACACAATAGGATTGACAGGAAAATCTACCCCCCTTATTTTAATGCTCATTCCCGGACACAAAGTATTAGTATGCATCTTTCCCCCAGGTGATTTATCTATCATGGTGTTTTGCATGGTACAGGTGGCTATACTATGTTCCTCAACAAACTGTGCACTTATAAAAGTATGTGATGCTCCAGTATCAAACAAAACAGTAGCTGGGCAAGAGTTGACAAGGAACATACCAACTACCACGTCTGGAGCCTCCTCAGCAGTTTCCAGCTTCACATGATTCACCCTTCCAATGTTGTTCTTCTGCCTCTAGGGGCAAGCATTCGTGTAGTGTCCAAGCTGACCACACTTGAAGTAGGTATTTCTAGTGGGGGTGGGGTTGGCATTGGGCTTTGCTGGGACAGTGTTGGAGTTCTGGCGAGAGCCTGATGGTGCTGGGGCATTCTGACGAGGCGCTGTTGACACCAGAAGTGGCAAACGGTTATACCGCAAGCGTACGGTAGTCAATGTAGCCTTCACCGGGAGTATTCCAGGTATCGTGATCTCCACGGGGAACGCGAAGTGAATTAACTAGGCTTTAGATCGTTAGGTGATGATCAAAGGGTCTAGGATAATGGGGTAGAGAGGTCTAACTAGTATTAATGCCTGGTCTTGGTAATTAAGTATAGTCAAGGTTTTTCACCTAACTCTTTACTGAGGGCGATACCCAAAAAGGAGGATTGAGTTAACAAGGTTTTTCACCTCCCCGTCTCCTAAGCGACTACCCTGCTCAGCCCAACTATTATTTGCAACTTGCCTACAACAGATGCGAGGAGCTTTCCGCCTAGCGAGGACTGTCACTCTCACACTAGGTGTCTACACAACTGCGACAAGGAGTCCACACTGGCAAGAAGTAGTCTAGACACCACGTCTAAACTAGCTCTTGCTACCCTAAGCTTAGCTAAAGCTAAGAGCACTCAAGATCAAGCAATGTGCCAGTAAAGGATTCTTATACTTAAAGTACCAGACCAAATATTAAATACTAGAAAAGACTCAGAAGTAAGACTTACAAGAAGACCTGCTTCCGCTGAGGTGCTCCGCGAAGAAGACTCCCGACAGGCCGGGACTCCTCCTTGGAACTCCTCACTCTCTACTCACTATGATAGCACTAAGCTACTAAAGTAGTTTACTCCTAAGATACATGACTCTTAAGTGAAGGAATAGGGGGGTATTTATAGTGGGAGATGGAGTAGGGGCTACTCCGGTGCCACGTCAGCGATCTGCGTCATCTTCATCATGCACCATTGGATCAAACCGACTTCACAACCGCCATCTGATCAACGGTAGAGGCAAACTAACATGTGCAACATGTGGGCAAGGTCGGTGGGAGGCCAACCGACCCTGGAACCGCCATGAAGTGGGGTCGGCCGACCCCCTATCTGGCTGGTTGGGCCCACCTGCAGTGTCCTGGAGGCTCTCTGATGTCGGTGGAGTTGAGCTGACCTGTGGGACCCACCAAAGTGGGGTCGCCCGACCCCAATTCTATGGGGTTAGGGTGTCAGCCCTGTCCTACATGTCTTCCTCTTCATGACATTAATGTTGTCTTGGTTACTGGTGTCACTGATCTTTAGTTATTCACCCCTTCTTAGTGTTTGGACCCTTGAAAAGTACCTGTTCTTACTCCTGCAACCAAATAGTAGCATGTACATGTGGAACTAGGTTATATGTACCTATATTACTACTTTGTTTGGTTGTTTTCTCCCAAAATGAGTCTTATGTTGACGGTTATGATAGTAGAAAACATGGTATAAATACCATCAACAAGACCCCCCACACTTGAGTCTTTGCTCGTCCTCGAGTAAAGGTTAAAAATGAGTGATCAATGGTTTCTAACTTAAGATAGTAGTGAGCATAAAATGCTACTTCGAACATAGTTCATCCAAATGGGTTTTTGTGTAAGTGTCTAGCATATATCCTTCAGAGGTTGAGAAAAGGAACAACTCTCAGAACAAGATCAAATTCCAATTTCTATTCTTGGTACTTAGAGTTTTTATGACACTTTTTAAAATAAGTCACATAGTTCAATCCTACTCCTCATTTAGCGCTCTAGATCACTCAAAGTTTTTTTTTTAGTAGTCCTCACCAAGGCATGAATGCCAACTTGTTTCATCCTATAACTATAGGCTTATATGGGGCTTGGTAGGGATAAACAAGGTAGCATACTCTACTTTGCAAATATTGTTAAGTCAAAAACAAGGATCCAAAGAGAGGAGTGTCATAGTCATAGATCAAGATGTGCAAGTGTGTTATATGGTGGACTAGGTTGCTCCTTTATTTGCTACACTCTCTCTACTTGTATATTGAGACATGGCTAGATTTTCTTTTTCTTCGAGCTTTATGTGCTCGATTTTTTTTTAAATACTTCATGGACTTGCACATGTCCATTTTTTCTTTTTCTTTTATTTTGCCAAGCCTTTTATGTCTCATTTTCTAAACAATATTTAGAGAGGTGTTCTAACACTTAGAGTATGGAGCAACCTATTTAGTGGATGCACAATACATGTGGTTGCGTACTTCCAGTGTAGAAGCAGCATATATATATGTGGTGTGTACGTGATCTTGATCTTGTGACTATGATACAACTCTCACTAGGGTCAACAAGGTTTTGACAAAACTCATTACAAAAGCAGGTTGCATTTCATAAAATGGTTACTTGAATATCTAAGTGTATGGCTTTTAGTGGGAATTTCTTGCTAATGAGGAGTAAATGATACTATGGTTTTGTGATATTTTTGAAACAAATCTCTAAGTACCTTGAATAGAAATGTTATGAATTCTTAGCCAAGAGTTATATCACTTTCATCAACAACTTAGTCAATATGGTTCCTATAGATTTTTACCCATGAGGATGAACAATTGTAAGAACTATACTTTATGTCACTATTTCTCTTAAATCATGAACCAGTTCACTTTTTATTTTGCAAACAAGTTTAAACTATCAAATTTTATTTTAATTGTGACACAAAGGTAAAGAATTGGACAGACTGAGAGGGGGAAGAGTTAGCAAACCGGGCAGGAAAGATGTGTTTCGTCGTATAGAAGCTTCCTAGTGGGCCCAGGGCTCTATGGAGGGGTCGGCCGACCCCACCTGGAGGTTCCTGGCCCTGCCACTCGATTCTACGTCCCTCGGGAAGTCTTTCTGCACTTGTGTCGTTTCCTTTTGCCATAGAAAGGGGGTCGGGCGACCCCCTCATCGCGCCTGTTTTTGGTGCCATGACGTGCCAAGGTGTATGCAGTGTTGTTCCATGCTCACGGCAGTTCAGAGATGAAGTTGGGGGGTCGGGCGACCCCCCCACACTTGCAGTTTTCATGCAGCTGAACTTACAACAGAGAGAGATGATCAAATGCAGACGTCCTGCTGGTGGCAACACACCAGCAGGACCAAAAACAACTCTATTAAATCAAATTTCAATTGTATAGGCACTTTTACATTGTGAAATTCAAAGTGACAAATTGGAAAAATAAAATTGAGTAATCAAACCTAAATAATCAAATAGTGCCTATAACCTAAACTAACTAATTTATTTAGGGAGATGGAGGTTTGAGGAGATCCTCCCGCCCAATTGCTTGTGCCAAACGCTTGATTTTAGCGCTGGTGCTAATGCGCAGGTGGCGGAAGTGATCTTCTAACTCAAGATTCTCCATCCTGAGCTCCGACACTGTCTCCTCTAAGATCCTATTTTTCTTTCTAAGGCTAGCTGTGACTTCTAGGAGCTTCTCGATGTCGCCTTTTTCTGGATCTTCTTCGTATTTGCCAGGCGCACCGTTGATCGGAGGTGGATCCATCTTCCGCCGGATGGATGGACTTGCTGACGAGTCAAAGGACTCTCGCAACTCCATCTTTTCCTTAGAGTTCAACGGCGGGATCAGCACCTTCCCCTTTCCCGGCCCACCGCCCACCACATGGTGGTTCCTCCGAAAGGTTGGGGTGGACGGCGAGTAGGAAGAGGTGTGGATCGTGTCGGAGGAGATGGTGATGGCCTGCTTGGTGGCCATCGGCGCCTTCTCCCGCAGCGCAAGTTGGCCCGTGGTAGGTCGAACCGGCGTTACGGCTCGAGTAGGGGACTTGCCGATGCCCCTGCGCGGTGTGAGCGAACGAGAGGCCGACGCGGAGCGCTGCGTCACCCGGGGCGAGGTCGGGCGACCCCTCTTGGGGTCGGGCAACCCCCACATGGGGCCCGTCGGCCCTCCAGCCGGCGGCACCATGGCTAGTGGTTCAGGCTCCAGCACGTTGACGGCTAGGGCAAGCTCCAGGCTCTCAGTTAGAGACCTTTGCGGACGTGGGGAGTTGGAGCGAATGGCTTGGTTGGAAGATTTAGTTGGAGGAGCCATGGAGATGAATCTCTTGGCAAGGAATGGAGGCTAGGAGAGTCTGGTTCGAGGTGAAGACGAGAAGGAATGAATTGAGAGGAGGAAGAAGAAGAAGAGGGGGGATAAATAGATGTGTTTGGAGCCTGAGAGTTTGAATTTTGAAAAGGAGCGTCGTGGAACGTTTGAGGGACGATCCGAGACTCCAGGGGATTTCAAAACTCAAAATATTGGGGTCGGGCGACCCCTATATTTCAGGATTTTGAATTTTGAATTTCAGCACCGAACTCTATTCATTCCCCTCTTTCTAAACCTATCCCCCCTTGGGCCAAAACCCCTAGAAGAGGGGTCGGCCGACCCCCATTTGGGGTGTTCGGCGGCCCAACTTTGATCCTACGTCATCTAAAACCCTTTACAAACCTATTTCAACACAAAAAGGAACTAAATATATTGATTTAGCAATTATTTAAACAAAAAGGGGGTAAAAAGAAGGACATGTGGATTTTAAGACTTTGTGTCAGATTCAAATTCTATCATATCAACTTCTTCTTCTAAAGGTTCATGTTCATGGAAAACTTTGAGACGATGACCATTTACCTTAAAGGTGTTGCCGTCGTCGTCCCGCAGCGTTACCGCTCCATGAGTCGCGGCGTCAACAACGAAGAATGGTCCTTCCCATTTGCTCCTTAGCTTTCCATGGCCAAATAACTTGACCCTTGAGTTGAACATGAGAACCTTATCCCCAGGATGAAATTCCTTTTGCTTGATCCTTTTATCATGCCATCTTTTTGTTCTCTCTTTGTAGATCCTGGCATTGTGATAGGCTTTATCTCTCCATTCTTCTAGTTCGGAGATTTGGAGCTTTCTATTTCTTCCGGCCGAGGGCAAATCCATGTTCCATTTCTTGATTGCCCAGTGAGCTCTATGCTCTAGCTCTACCGGTAGATGGCATGTCTTACCGTATACAAGTTGGTATGGTGTCATACCAATTGGGGTCTTGTATGCGGTCCTATATGCCCAAAGTGCATCTGGTAGATGGCTTTTCCAGCCGGTTCCCATCTTAGTGACAGTCTTCTGCAGAATGTTCTTGATTTGTTTGTTAGATGTTTCTCCTTGTCCGCTCGTTTGAGGGTGATAGGGTGTTCCAATGTTGTGCCTTATCCCCACTTCAGCTAAGAACCGTCGGAATCTTCTGTCAATGAAGTGGCTCCCTCCATCACTGATAACTAGTCTGGGGGTGCCGAAGCGTGGAAATATGACTTCCTTGAACATCTTTATCGAATGTGTAGAGTCGGCTGCTCTGCAGGGCATTGCTTCGACCCACTTGGACACATAGTCTACTGCCACTAGGATGTACTCACACCCTTGTGACAAAGGGAATGGCCCCATGTAGTCTATGCCCCAAGCATCGAATATCTCGACTTGTAAGTTGTTTGTGAGTGGCATTGCATCACGAGTTTTGATGTTCCCATGCTTCTGACACCTTGCACATCTCCTCACGAAGTTCTTTGTATCTTCATACATGGTAGGCCAGTAGAATCCACTCTGCCATATCTTGGCATGGGTCCTGAATGCTCCATAGTGGCCTCCGTACTCTGCCCCATGGCATTTTTCCATTATTTTTACTGCTTCGTCCATGGGAACACATCTCCTGAGTATGCCATCTTGACAGACTCTGTAGAGGTAAGGATCGTCCCATAGGTGCACCCTACTCTCTTTAACAAGCTTCTTCTTGTCTACCCCAGATGGTATGTATCCGGACGCCAGGTAGTTGACTATGTTTGCATACCATGGGTAGGCTTCTGAAACTCGGAGGAGTGTGTCGTCTCGAAGGTAGTCGTTGATAGGTGGATCCTGTTTATCCTCGATTTGCATCCTAGACAAGTGATCGGCTACCGAGTTTTCTACTCCCTTTTTATCTCTAATTTCTAAGTCAAATTCTTGGAGTAGTAGGATCCATCTTATTAATCTTGGTTTAGCATCTTTTTTAGTGAGCAAGTATTTTAGAGCTGCGTGATCGGAGTAAACAATCACCTTTGCTCCAACTAAATAAGATCTAAACTTGTCTATAGCAAACACTACAGCCAACAGTTCTTTTTCAGTTGTTGTATAATTCAGCTGTGGTCCTGTTAGTGTTTTGCTAGCATAAGATATTGCGTGATGCTTCTTATCTTTAGTCTGTCCTAAGACAGCACCTACAGCGTAATCACTAGCATCACACATTATTTCAAAAGGTAGCGACCAATCAGGGGGTTGAATGATTGGTGCAGAGATAAGTGCTTTCTTAAGATAGTAAAAGGAATCCAAGCACTCATCATTAAAATCAAAGGGTGCATCGTTAGCTAACAGGTTTGTTAAAGGTCTAGCAATTTGAGAGAAATCTTATATGAACCTTCTATAAAAGCCTGCATGGCCAAGAAAGCTACGGACGCCCCTAACATTTGTGGGAGGAGGGAGCTGTTCTATAACTTCAATTTTAGCTCTATCTACCTCTATCCCACGTTCGGACACTCTATGTCCTAACACTATCCCTTCTCGAACCATAAAATGGCACTTTTCCCAGTTCAAGATCAAGTGCTTCTCTTGGCACCTTTGTAAGACTCGGTCCAGGTTCTTTAGGCAATCATCAAAAGTTTTCCCATAGACGGAGAAGTCGTCCATGAAAACTTCCATGATTTCCTCGATCATATCGGAGAAGATGGACATCATGCACCTTTGAAAAGAGGCAGGAGCATTGCATAGGCCAAAATACATGCGCCTATATGCATATGTTCCGTAGGGGCATGTGAATGTAGTCTTACTTTGGTCGTCGGGATGGATTGGGATTTGATGGTAACCCGAATACCCATCAAGGAATCAGAAGAAAGAGTGTTTGGCTAACCGTTCCAGCATCTCATCGATGAATGGCAACGGAAAGTGGTCTTTCTTAGTGGCCTTGTTAAGTTTTTGGTAGTCTATGCACATTCTCCATCCCGTGACGGTCCGTTGAGGAATGAGTTCATTGTTGTCATTTTTAACGACCGTCATTCCTCCTTTCTTAGGAACTACTTGAACGGGGCTGACCCACTCACTGTTCGGAACAGGGTAGATTATGCCCGCATGCAATAGTTTTAAGACCTATTTCTTCACAACTTCTCTCATCGCATTATTTAGCCTTCTCTGAGGCTCCCTGGAAGGTATAGCATCGGGTTCGATAGGGATGCGATGAGTGCAGAGTGCAGGACTAATTCCCTTAAGGTCTTCTAACGAGTATCCTAAGACAGAGCGGCGTTCTTCTAAGACGGTGATGAGTTTGGTGACTTCTTCTTCTGTCAGTTGATCACTAATGATTACCGGAGTCTCTCTATCACCATTAAGGAAGGCGTACTTAAGTCCAGAGGGAAGTGGCTTAAGTTCTATAGAGGGTTTTGGTGGTGGTTTAGATTCATCCAAGTCTAATGGTTCTTCTAATTTGTTCTCTTCTTCTTGGATGAAGTTTTCGGCGTCTTCTTCTAAGTCAGGCTGAGAAGTGTCCAGAAGAGATGCCGATATCACCTCCTCTATTGGGTCAGGCTCGGGCGGGGTCTCGGCTTTAGAATTAATAGAGCCGGCAAAAGGCATAGAAAGGTCTAAGCCCTTCTCGAGGTTACCCTTGAAACGCCCTTCATGAAATCCATTTAGGAACCTCATGATGGGGTGCCCGATTAACAAGTCAACTTCTTTCATATCAAAGATAAAGAAGTTTAGCAGAATGTTGACTTTGTTAATGGAGACAGGAATATTCTGTGCAATCCCACAACTCTCGACCATTTCCTAGAGGGTAATTTAAGAAATTTGCTGGTCGGGGTTAATGGTTCCTCGCCTAGGAGTGTCAGTACTAATGACTTGGACATTAGGCTTACTCCTACAGCAGGGTCATAAAGGGATTCTATAGGAGTGGAGTTTATGACACAGGGAATGGGTGTAAAACTCGAGAGAAGTTTGATGACATCAGATGATGTCTCAGCTTCTCTAAACCATTCATTACTCATAATAGCCGTGAGTTCTTGGGCAGTTGCCCTGAGGTAACCAGCCTCAAGATGAGCTGGGATATGGCTATTCGGAGCTCTGCGTGCTGTAGATCTCCTTTGCACAGGTTGATTCGAGACATTGCCAAAATCGGCAAATAGATCAGTCTCAATGTTAAGTGGGTAATCCAAGGGATGAATTACTTCTTCCCTTGGAGGTGCTTGTGGTATTGGTTCAGGTTCGACAGCTTGGGTTGCGGCTAAAGGAGTTTTGGCTGTCGAAGGTTCATCCCTAGGAGTTCGATCATCCTCAGGAGCTTCAATATGATCATCAGTGTAAGGGGTATTCTCGAGAATAGTCCCAAGAATGGCCTTACCTTCACTGATAGGTAAATGAAGGAATGCTCCCTTAGAGGCTAAATCAAGGAATTGTGCGGATTGTTGGCTAAGTCCGAGGTAAAAATGTTGCATAAGAATTGGCTCGGTTATACCTAAGTCTGGGCCAGATGATGTTAAGTCGGTGAGACGCGCCCAGGCCGCACCTAGAGACTCCTTCCCTTCTTGCTTGAAGTCTAGGACTTCTCTACGGAGACGAGCTATTCTAGAGATGGGAAAGTAGGTGAGGCAGAATTTGGCTTGCAGCTTTTCCCATTCTCCTCCTACACTACCTGCATAGCGAGTGTACCACCGTCTGGCCTTTCCTGTCAAAGAGAACGGAAAGAGCTTCCACTTGAGGGTAACTCGCCTCATCCCTTGGATGTGGATGCATGAACAAAGTTGTTCGAAATCTCGTAGGTGTGTGTAAGGATTTTCATCTCCTTCTCCCGAAAAGGGATTCTCCTGAACCATCGCTACGAGACTCGGGCGAAGCTCATAGTGACAGGCCAAAATGGCTTTTGATGAACTCGCTGGCTCCAACTCAGCGCCCGTTGGAGCAGCGTAATCGAAGAGGGTTGTTTGATCCATTTGGATATGTGTATAAAGTTTTAAATCAAACAAAAGATAACTTAACGATTTTTTTGTCCTAGTTAAAACAGCTACCGTTCCCCGGCAACGGCGCCAGAAAGCTTGTTGACACCAGAAGTGGCAAACGGTTATACCGCAAGCGTACGGTAGTCAATGTAGCCTTCACCGGGAGTATTCCAGGTATCGTGATTTCCACGGGGAACGCGAAGTGAATTAACTAGGCTTTAGATCGTTAGGTGATGATCAAAGGGTCTAGGATAATGGGGTAGAGAGGTCTAACTAGTATTAATGCCTGGTCTTGGTAATTAAGTATAGTCAAGGTTTTTCACCTAACTCTTTACTGAGGGCGATACCCGAAAAGGAGGATTGAGTTAACAAGGTTTTTCACCTCCCCGTCTCCTAAGCGACTACCCTGCTCAGCCCAACTATTATTTGCAACTTGCCTACAACAGATGCGAGGAGCTTTCCGCCTAGCGAGGACTGTCACTCTCACACTAGGTGTCTACACAACTGCGACAAGGAGTCCACACTGGCAAGAAGTAGTCTAGACACCACGTCTAAACTAGCTCTTGCTACCCTAAGCTTAGCTAAAGCTAAGAGCACTCAAGATCAAGCAATGTGCCAGTAAAGGATTCTTATACTTAAAGTACCAGACCAAATATTAAATACTAGAAAAGACTCAGAAGTAAGACTTACAAGAAGACCTGCTTCCGCTGAGGTGCTCCGCGAAGAAGACTCCCGACAGGCCGGGACTCCTCCTTGGAACTCCTCACTCTCTACTCACTATGATAGCACTAAGCTACTAAAGTAGTTTACTCCTAAGATACATGACTCTTAAGTGAAGGAATAGGGGGGTATTTATAGTGGGAGATGGAGTAGGGGCTACTCCGGTGCCACGTCAGCGATCTGCGTCATCTTCATCATGCACCATTGGATCAAACCGACTTCACAACCGCCATCTGATCAACGGTAGAGGCAAACTAACATGTGCAACATGTGGGCAAGGTCGGTGGGAGGCCAACCGACCCTGGAACCGCCATGAAGTGGGGTCGGCCGACCCCCTATCTGGCTGGTTGGGCCCACCTGCAGTGTCCTGGAGGCTCTCTGATGTCGGTGGAGTTGAGCTGACCTGTGGGACCCACAAAAGTGGGGTCGCCCGACCCCAATTCTATGGGGTTAGGGTGTCAGCCCTGTCCTACATGTCTTCCTCTTCATGACTATAATGTTGTCTTGGTTACTGGTGTCACTGATCTCTAGTTATTCACCCCTTCTTAGTGTTTGGACCCTTGAAAAGTACCTGTTCTTACTCCTGCAACCAAATAGTAGCATGTACATGTGGAACTAGGTTATATGTACCTATATTACTACTTTGTTTGGTTGTTTTCTCCCAAAATGAGTCTTATGTTGACGGTTATGATAGTAGAAAACATGGTATAAATACCGTCAACAGGCGCCTGACTAGCGGGGCGCTGCACTTGGTTGTTGTTGTAGCGCTGGCTCGTCTGCTGACTCTAATTGCTGTACCTGACATTCTGCTGCTGTCCTTGGTTGCCTGACTGATATGCAGGGCGAGACTGAGGGCCCTGCTGGTTGTTGTAGCGGGGACGGCTGGCACTAGCCTGCTGCTGAGAGGAGTTATATTTCCTCTTCTTGTCTTCCATCTTATGACGCTTGCTTTCAAGCACCAATGCCCTGTCCACCATCTCCTGGAAGTTGGCATACTTGACATTTGACATCATGTAAGACAGACCATCATTCAAACCTTCCAAGAAGTGATCTTGCTTGTCTTCATCGTTCTCCACCTCATTCGGGCAATACCGCGACAACTGAGTGAACTTGTCGCGGTACTCACAAACTGTCATGGAGCCCTGCTTCAGAGACAGAAACTCCTTCTTCTTCAGCTTCACCAATCCAGCAGGCACATGATGAGTCTTGAAGGCGACCTTGAACTCATCCCAAGTGATAGTATCCGGGTCATGATGCACAAAGCAGTACGAATCCCACCAGTCCTGTGCGGCTCCCTGAAGCTGCCCAGAGCCATACAGAACCTTCTCCCTGTCATTGCACTGAGCAATGACCAGCTGCTTCTCCACAGCTTTAAGCCAATCCTCAGCTTGCATAGGGTCAGCTGAGTGAGAGAAGAACGGTGGACGTCCCTTCATGAACTCTCCACGCTTGTCCCTAGGTGGGGCAAACGCGTGGTTACCTCCTTGATGCAGGTTCTGATTCTGCTGTTGATTCTGATCTTGGTTCTGCTGCATGTTGTTCATAATATGGGCCATCCCTTGCATCAGTTGAGTCTGCATAGTCATCAACTGCTCTATGGTCATGGGCTGATTCAGAGGAGGAGGGTTGGCATTAGTCCCGCTGTGATCATTGTTGTTGTTGTTGTTGTTGGATTGCCCATTGTTTCCTCCATTGGTGTTGCTCCTAGTGTTGACAGGCATCTGATGTATAGAAATCATATAATAAAATCAGATGTAGTTCATATGTGTGAATCTGATCTGTAAGGTAAACTGCAAAGTAATAATCTTTCCTCAAAGTGTGAACCAGCTGATAGTCACTTCCCTTTTTCAGTTGATAAACACAGTACGCATAACAGATGTAATATATAGATAGTGAACCGATCATGATAAAGTAAGACTGATAAGATAAAGCGATATGAAATATGATAAAGCACAAATAAAGGAGACCGAAGATAACCCAAACTATCTCATATTAACTTAATACTAAATCTTGTTCTTGATGCGTTGTGGACATAATCCACAACTCATCGCACTCATTACAAAGAACCAAATCACACCATTAACACAATAATAAATCAAGTTCTCACACAGACCAAGCAAAACACACTAAGCAAACTACTAAGCATTAGACTCGCATGACTAAGATCGTGCTAACGTTCTAAGCGTGGCACTCTCTATTACTAAGCTAGGAATAGCTCCTATTCTATAGTAGTACGCGCGCTGGCATCTCCATAGGCTAGATCTTCACGGGGCGGAGAGAAAGCAGGCCACTTAGGTGAAGGCGGTGGCACTCCAGTGATCTGAGCTTGCGCTATCCTCTTCCTGGCGTCATCCAGCTCCTTCCTCACTTGCTTCAGCTCCACTAGTGAACTGTTGAGCTCGGTGTTAGTGACCGCCACCAGCTTGACAGTCCTGTGCATGCGGGGGTCCTGCTCATCAGTGGTGGAAGCAATAGTCATCGCCAACTCTCCACGGCGACGGCGAGGGTAGTAGCGACGTTCGTCCTGGCTGATCTCCTCGAAGAAGTGATCACGGTATGCGTAGAAAGCTTGACGAGCAGCATCATTAATGCCCACCATCTGGGTAGACCTCTCTGCCACAGCTTCATGTATGGACATGATCCTCAGTGCCCTCAGTGTCGGGTTAGGCCTGCCGACGTGTGCCCAGACCTTCCAGTACGCCGGGTAGTCTGGGTGACTCCAGTGCTCACTGCGGTACTCCACTGAGAACATGCCATGTCCTAGTTGTTGGTCAAGGAGACGCTTTAGCTCGCTGTGGAAGAAACACTCTCCACCATCCCTTGTGCAGACTGTCACAATCCACCCATCATCAGCAGCGAAAAGTCCATCTTGACCTCCAGGTCCTCCAGGGCCTCCAGGTCCTCCAGGTCCTCCAAGTGCATCCTCATCATCATCCATGTCATCATCATCACCGAAGGGATCATCTCCTCCAGCGACCCAGCAAGGCGCCCTTCCATGCACCACCAGAGCTTGAGGTGGTTGTTGTCCTTCATAGGGTTCCGCGTCTTGGAGGTTAGCACCATCATCAAGATGCTGGTTAGGCTGGAACACGATGTTATCCACGCGACCAGTCAACGAGAACTCCACAGCTTGAATAGGGCGGAAACGAATGACGCTCTTGCGGCAGGTCAAATAGCGAGTCATCTACTTGTGCATAAGATCATAGACATGCAGGAAACGGTTAATAGATCATGACAATGATAGATAAATGAATAACATAAATGAAGGTAATAGTGTATGTGTAATGAAGATGAACCAAGATTATGCTGTGGATGGACAATATGAACTTTGGTGGTATTTATGGTAAGATGTAAAAGCAAGTAATGAAGGTATGAAGTAAAAACAAGGTAATGAAATTTATTGTCAAGGCAGAAATAAAACATAATTCAAGTAATAAATGAAAAACAAGGAACAAGAAGGTAATATGAGTAGAATGAAAATAAAAGACAAGGTATAAAAGAAAGGTTCAAATAATAAGTAATAAAAGTTGACACAAGAATATAATTGCAATATGAGAAGCAGGAAGTAATAAATGATGACAAGGTAATAAATGCAGGAAGTAGAGTGAATAAAACTGAATTGTTAGTAAAAGTAAGTAGATAAGGCTAATAGATAAAGTCTAATGAGACAGGTTAGTAAGGTAGTTAATAGATCCAATGGTGTATTCCACCCAAAAGGGACATTCTAAGCGGCTGTTTCTAACTAGGCTGCATGATCCTACGGTCAACACGGCTTTGGTACCACTTCTGTCACACCCGGAAGTAAGAGAGCATTCGGGTGCCAAATCACATGTGCGCCAGAATCTCAAATTCACACACATGGACCGACATCATCAATGGTACAAAACACAGTGTTCAAACTAATTACATAAATGACAGTAAATGTACCATTATTACAAGCCAAATGTTTATCAAAGTGCGAAGGGGAAACATAAGCTAAACTGCTCCATAATTAAAGGGGAAACTAAACGCCGACGTAGCAGGACCACCTTGCCACAGGAAGGTCGACGGCAAAACCAAACGAGCCTAACAACTAGGAGACTCAGGGTAGTCTTCAGGGAAATCGCAATTGTACTCCTGATCGTCCGAGCAACCTTTAATGATTATAGCAAGGGTGAGCTCATGTCGAACTCAGCAAGCACAGACGGAAAGTAATGACATGCAAGGCTTAAAACAAGGTAAAGCTGACTTGGTTTGACTGCGGTAGCATTTTAGTTGATCACTTTTAATTATGACTATTATAAGAACAACCTATTACTAATTATGAGTAGCATAAACCCAACCCTTAATTAGTGTAAGTAGTAATTAGCATCTTTTAAAGTACTATCCTAATTATTATAGTAATCCAGGGATTAACCCCAATTATTAACACAGGATAGCAATCCCGCCAACACGGAATAGCCATTCCGCCAAAACACGAGGTAGCAACCTCGCCAAGGTCCATCTCCAAGTATCCAGTGAATCCAATTTGCTCATCAAGTGAGGGTCTGGGCCGCTCGTGACCGTGAGCATGGCTAATATATTAGTTTTACACTCTGCAGAGGTGTGCACATTCACTCCAAGTCGTGATTCCCATTTGCCCAGGGTCGCGATTCCCCAAAACACTTCCAAGGTGAGTAGGCAGGGTCTCACTACGAGACCTTTCACAGGGTCCAACTAATAGGATGCCACTCGCAAGTTTTTACCGGGGCGCTCAGCAGTCGATACCCATAGCCATGGCGTACTGATCAACCGACAACTTAATATTCATTACCCAAGTTACTTCCTCACGCCTACCCAGAAAGTAACACCCTACTAGTGGAGGTCCTGCTAATTAGTCAAGCCAGAGCCATATAGCTTGGAGCTGCACTGTAAGTCCTAGGGGGCCGCTTCCTGACTAAGTCCTTACGGAGAGCAGAGACGGGTACGCCCGGCAAACCGGACAACCAACGGTACCCGCTCCCCCTGTCACCACCATCATCACGATGCTCGTAAGCATCCATCAACGCCTTCACCGCAGTGACCAAAGGTTCAGCACATTTTGAGCATCTAGTTAAGTAGAGAGTAATTCTTGTTTAAACATGTGTATAAGATGAGTAGAGCAGCTAAGCAAACCTAGTATAGCCTAGACTACCCATAAACATAACCCTAAGTGAACAAGGAATAGTAAGTAAAGCTAGTCATGTCCTTAGGGTTTGTATTCATTGGACACATGCATATAAAGTAAATAACATTAATGAGTAGGTTCAAAATGATCAAATGGTGTCTGCACTTGCCTTGATCGTTGTCAGGTTGCTCGAACTCAGCGGGATCCTGATCCTCTTCCTTCACGAACGTCTCGTTGGCTATACGCGACAATCATCAATCATAGGAATAATACATGCAAGCAAACAAGCTTAATCAAAAACAGTACACCAAAGCATGCGAAAGCAGAAAGCAACTGTACTATTGTGTTCTACTCGACGAGACGAAACTATAGCGACCAGAATCACCTAAATCGGAGTTACGATGCAAAAGTTATGGCTAAAACAAGTTGGATGGCAGATCTGTAGATAAGCTGAACTATTTTTCGTAATTAAAATGAATTAAATCTGAATTAAAAAGAGATTTGGATTAAATATATAAAAACCAACGGGTGCAGGGCCTAAACTGTAAAAGCAGGGGCATATTTTAAATGAAACTATAACTGCGCTGGATTGCGGGTTAATTTTGAAGAAATGCGAGGGCTTTTTCGCAAAAAGGCCAGGGGCACGCGGGGGCCGTGGCCGGCCTGGCCACGTGGCGGCGCGGGAGTGGCCGGTCCACGACACTGTGCTGTGGACCGGGGGTGCGGGGCAGGGGGGCCGCGGTCCACGGTGGACCGCGTCTGCGGGGCGAGCGCTGGCGGCAGCGTGGGCCGGGTCCAGTGGACTGGCCGCGCGGGGGCAGCAGGCTGCGGTCCACGGTGGACCGCGCACCGGAGCGGGGGCAAGCGTAGGCCGGGCGGCGGTGGCGCCATGGGCGGCGGGCGGGAGCTCGCCGTGGCGGCGGTTTGCGGCGCAAGAAGGCGAGGCAAGGGCACCAGCGGGTGCGGCTCGGCGAGGCGAATGCAATGGGGGGCTCACCTTCGCGAAACGTCGACGACAAAGAGAAGCTCGACGGCAGCGGCACGGATTTCGACGAGTTCGGCGGCGGCGCTGCGGAATTCGGCGGGAACAGCTAGGGTTTGCGTAGGGGCGCGTGCGCGGCTGAGGGACGCTATTTAAAGGCGCGGGCAAACCTCGGTTCGCGTGCGGCTCGGAAGCCGAGAGGCGGCGCGGCTGCCCCGTCCGTTTCGGACGGGAGGTTTGGGGCGGCTCTGACGGGTGGGGCCCACCCGTCAGCGAGTGGCGGGTGGAGAGGAGGCAGGCGGGGCGCTGGGCTGCGCTGCGGCTGCTGCTGGGCCGCGGCTTGGGCCGCGCGGGGAGAGGGGGAGGCGCGGGGCGCGGCTGGGCCGCTGCAGGCCCAGGTGAGGGCTCTCCCCTTTTTCTTTTCTTTTTTTTAATCTTTCTTGCTCCAAAACAAAGCAAAACAAGCACCAGCAAATAAATAAAATCAAGCAAAAATTATACAGCAACATGAATGCAAAAAATCAAACATATTTCTACCTTATATTTCATTTTATTTAATTTTGTAAATTATTTAATTTTTCCCAAAAATTCAAACTAAGCCAAAATTAAATCAAATTTAAACTAAATTTGAATTTCAAAAATTTGGAGTGTTATAGCCTAGCGCTCTAGATTTCGGATCTTCATCAATAAAGATTGGTATTATTTCATATCTTTCTCTATTACTTTATTCTAATTGCATTATGTCTTTATTTATTATGTTCTTAGTTTGCTCTAGTTCTATATTTAATATAGTTATGATTGACAATGAGTTTATATATAAGTTTGCAAAGCGCTTAGCTCTTGACTCAAGGGAGCTAAGTGGTAGATCATATGTGGGCGTGGTGCTTAGATATTATTTACCTGGAAATGTATCCTATTGGCCGGGTCGTGTGGTAGTTCGCGATGTTGACAGCTTCGTTGATTCTTATATAGTCCACCCTCCGTTCATAGGACAGACAAAATTTGTATTGCGGAGTAAGTCTTGCTATGTTCTGATTTACTTGAGCAATGTTCCTTATACATGAATAAGGAGTCTTTTGTGCTATATATGATCTTGTAGATAACTAGAGTAGATTGTGGCTTAGTAGATAGTAGATACTCAGAATCCATTCTCTAGCTAATCCGACGTCACCTTACATTTATATGGAGTAGTCTATTTCTATTCGCTATGTTATTTACCCATGAGCTTATATTTCATTATCTTTATTATTATGGCTTACCCCCTGCTAAAGCTAGTGACTGTGTGATGAGTTTCTCATTAGTAATCATGTTATTGCAACTTTATGTCTAGTCTATGTATTGATAGATTTTACCCCTGTTTTCACTTTTGCTGTTCTCTTAAGCAAAATATAAATAACGATACCCGGAATACTTTCCTGGTGAAATGCTACAATGAGGTATTTTATCTGTGCGCTTGCGGATAGAATAGATTATTTTCTAGAGAGCCTCCATATTCATAAATACCTTTGTACACTCTGGCACCATGCTAGGGATGACAACCTAGTATCCAAGTGGTGTAAGTGTCAACAAGCATTTCTGGCGCCGTTGCCGGGGAACGGTAAGGAAAGTCAGGAAATCAGTCAAGGTTATTCACACAAAAATATTAGACTAGACTATGAAGAAATAATTGCATAAACAGCTACTAACTGAGAAATCATAACAAGGCACCTCTGCTTTGGCAGGTTCACCCTATTGTTTTTCTATGTTTATATTTTTATACAGGGTATATCAGGATTGACTTTGGTACATTCAACTCTTCATCACCAGAACCAAAGCAATTAAGAAAGAAAGAAGAAGCTACCTACCAATTGCTGAAGCTATGGCACAAAAGACCTTGCAAGAATTCTCTGCTCCAAGTCTTGAGAACATTCCAACTGGTCCAAGATTTGAAGTAGAAGAAGGAGCACCCGAGTTCGAGCTCAAGTCAAGCTTCATCAATTTGGTACAAGCTACACAATTCAGTGAAAAGGCACATGAAGATGCTAGTGCACACTTGCAGAATTTCTTAGAGATTGGAAGCACAATCTGCATCAACGGAGTTGACAAAGACGTCATACTGCTTTGCCTCTTTCCATTCTCACTAGAAGGGAAAGCAAGGAAGTGGTTCTACACCCATCAAGATAACATCAACAACTGGATGAATTTGTCAGATGCCTTTCTATCAAAGTTTTTCCCTATAGGCAAAACAGCTCCCTTAAGAGGAAATATTGTCAGTTTCCAATAGCAGAAGACAAAAACCATTTCAGAAGCCTAGGAGCGTTTTCAAGGATACATATCAGATTGTCCTCACCATGGAATGGCCAGATGGTTACTTATCCAGACCTTCTACCATGGATTAACCCAAAAGGATCGTGAGTGCCTAGATGCATCTGCTAAAGGATCATTCTTGGAGCTTAGAATTGGAAAAGCACAGATAATTTTGGATAAGATAGCAGAAAACCTAAGCTGGTTCCAAGATAAAGCTCATCATTGTCATCAAACTGAAGAAATACCAGAAGAAGTAAATGCACTATCAACCAAGATGGAAAATTTGCTCCATTGGATTGACCAGAGGGCCAAGTTCAAACAAGATCAAAGGGCATTGAGACAGTATACAAATATCAACCCACTTCGAGTCAACCCAATAGCAAAGGTATGAATTCAGGTAACACTTTCAAGCAACTTTCATTAAAAGAGATAATTGCTCAACAAACCAAAACTAATGATGAAGTTAAACAAAGGCTAGATACAAATGAATCATCTCTAAAAGATATACACAATAAAATGGATTTTCTATTAACTGCCTTTGATGAGCAAAACACTCTTAATAAAAGGGTAGAGCTTAAATTAATAAAGCTAGCTGCTGCATTGCCTGTTGCCACTAACATTGAGCAGGTAAAGAACATAACTACTAGAAAAGGCAAAGCCACTAGGTGTGGGGGTATAAACCCCTATACCCTCATGGGCCTATATGGGCCGAACCATCAGAGGTGGCTCGGCCCACAAGATGAAGACGTGCGGCGCACGACTGGTCGGCGTGCACCGCAAGGCTACAAGATTTTGTACCAAATAGGATACTTTGCTTGTAACTCTGTCCCTTCAGGATATATAAGGAGGGGCAGGGGTCCCCTAGAGGACAAGTCATATACATCATAATCTCTCAACACAATCCAATACAACCCGACGCAGGACGTAGGTATTACGCCAACTCGGCGGCCGAACCTGGATAAAAAGCTTGTCCGTGTCCTGCGTCACCATCGAGTTCGTAGTTTGCGCACCGTCTACCGATAAACTACTACCGTGGGTATACCCCAAGGTAGACTGCCGACCAGCTTTCGTCGACAGTGGCGCGCCAGGTAGGGGGTGTGCGTGCAACTTTTCCGACGAACAAGATGGCCATCATCCCCGACTTCGCGGCCATGGTGGGCGGCTTCACGTTCACCGTCAGCTTCAACAGCTTCACCACCACGACCGCGAAGGAGGCGTAGATCCAATCTGTGCCGATCACTTCTTCACCGACGTCGGCTGCAGCTCCAACCACGCTGGCTACGACTTCGACCACACCAGCAACGTTTCCGACCACGCCGACAACGCGTCGCACGCTTCCCTGCTACAAAGGGAGGCAGATCGACAACACCGACCTGCTCGGGCCATCGACCGAATTGTTTGGCCTACTTGCTTTGACCACCAGTCGCAATAATAATCGCCGCGAAGAACGACGCTATGACAACAGCGACCACCGTCATGACAAGTCGAAAAGCTCGAGGGCCGGACAATTTTGTCGTCACCGACTAGACTTTCTTTCAAAGATAAGTACACTTCTAATATTTTATTTATTTTTGGCATAATATTTTTAAGATTATTATTCTTCAAAACAACTTTTTTTTAGCCGACTAGTTTTTTCTCCTACACGAGCTTTCCAGAGCCGGTATTGTCTCCGACTCCTCCCTACACGTGCACGAGATCCGCCCTCTGCGTTCCGGGTGGTCGGCAGTACTCTCTGACGTGGCTGACAATCCTACGCATGCCTAGGTTCCGCACCTCATGCTGATTGTTGGCTAGACCAGAGCTGGTACAAGCTCTAGGATGAATTAACTACTTGTGCTAATTTTATAACAAAAAATCTAAAACTTATCTCAGTACTGATTTTTATCTAAAGTTTATTTATACATCATGTACTACCTATTCTTTATATTTATTTTTCAGGGGTTTGGCCCAGTCGACAAGCTACGCTCGGGGACTCGTCGACTATTCCCTACGCTGTGCCCGGGGACTGCTCCGACCACCGAGCACGTTTACGTTCCCAACCACGCTCGGGGACTTGTCGACTACTCTCTATGCTATGCTCGAAGACTGTGCCGACCACCGAGCACGTTTACGTTCCCAACCACGCTCGGGGACTTGTCCACCGGTCCCTACGCCGTGCTCGGGGACTGTGCCGACCACCGAGCACTATACGCTCGGGGACTGGTCGACCAGCTCACCAATTTAAGAGCTTGGGGACTGCACCGACCACCGAGCACTATACGCTCGGGGACTGGTCGACCAGCCCACCAATTTGAGAATTCGGGGACTGTACCGACCACCGAGCGTTCTATGCTCGGGGACTGGTCGATTAGTCTATTCAATTGCATACGAGCATGATATGCTCGGGGACTGATTTTTTAGACCTTGCTACAAGGCTCATACTTCGCCTTCCAGCAAGCTCGGGGACTACATCGGTACGATGCATCTGGCGATGCATCTCAGTTTCAGAATTTCTTTGAGGACTTTTCTTTTTGACCCTGGCACCACGTGCCTACGTCACCTACTACCAGGCTCGGGGACTAAGTGGGCACACTTCACCTTGCGGTGAATGTGCTTGCTTTTTGAAAGACTATACTTTTCAGAAAAGTAAAGTGGGCACACTTCACCAGGAAAGAAATCTTTTTTAATTTGGAGCACCATGCATTCTTCGAACAACCTGCTTCTTTGATGTCAATGTTGATCAACTGTCTTTTGAGTTGGTCAAAATACCGTTGCAACTGTTTGGGCGACTTTCCTGTTTATTGAAGACGTCAAGCCTCGCTGATCGAAGAAGCTCAAGACGGCGTGTTACATCACAATACATGGTGCTCGGGGACTAGCTGTGGGGGTATAAACCCCTATACCCTCATGGGCCTATATGGGCCGAACCATCAGAGGTGGCTCGGCCCACAAGATGAAGACGTGCGGCGCACGACTGGTCGGCGTGCACCGCAAGGCTACAAGATTTTGTACCAAATAGGATACTTTGCTTGTAACTCTGTCCCTTCAGGATATATAAGGAGGGGCAGGGGTCCCCTAGAGGACAAGTCATATACATCATAATCTCTCAACACAATCCAATACAACCCGACGCAGGACGTAGGTATTACGCCAACTCGGCGGCCGAACCTGGATAAAAAGCTTGTCCGTGTCCTGCGTCACCATCGAGTTCGTAGTTTGCGCACCGTCTACCGATAAACTACTACCGTGGGTATACCCCAAGGTAGACTGCCGACCAGCTTTCGTCGACACTAGGGATCCCCCATACCCAAAAGAGAAACAGAGAACATCAGCACTAGTGCAACCAGCAGTGATAGAAGAAGAAAGCCCAGTTGAAGCAGAAGACCTGCTACAACCACCAAGAGCTGGAGAAATGAGGAAAGATTTTCACGACACCAACTATTTGCCATTTCCCAGAAGAAACAGAAGACTGTAGTCGGATGAGCAGTTTGGTAAGTTTGTAGGGGTCATTCAGAAATTATATGTCAACATACCTCTACTTGATGCCATACAGGTACCCACATATGCAAAGTACATCAGAGATATTCTTAACAAGAAGAGACCACTGCCCACCACTGAGGTTATCAAGCTGACAGAAGAATGCAGTGCGGCCATCCTCAACAAACCACCAAGGAAGAAGAAGGATCCAAGATGTCCCACCATTGATTGCTCAATCGGAAACCAACACTTCAGCAATGCACTTTGTGATCTCGGAGCAAGTGTTAGTGTGATGCCAGCATCAGTCTACAAGAAGCTTTAGCATACGACCCTCGAACCAACATCAATGTGCCTGCAACTAGCAGATCAATCAGTTCGACACCCGATGGGCATCGCTGAAAACGTCCCAGTCAAGATCAGAGATTTCCTTGTGCCAGTAGACTTCGTGGTAGTGGACATGAGTCCCGACTCAAAAGTGTCCATCATCCTTGGAAGGCCATTTCTGAGCACTGCCAATGCCCACATTGATGTCGGGAAGGGAGAAATCAAATTCAACATAAACGGACAAGAAGAACACTTCACATTCAAGCCCAGACTAGAGAGAGACTCTGCAGTGAAGGAAGTTCATGAAGAGGAACCACTGGAGACACCATCTTTGGAGGAAGGTAATTCAGAAGATTAAAAGATTTGGAGGTCCAGCTTAGGGAACCTAAAAACCCCAAACCCTCACCTGGAGGTAAATCAGTATTTATCCGCATCATTAAAATTCTTTCATATTTAATTCTTGCATTATCCATATTTATTCATAGCATTATTATAATAATGAAAATACCCATATAAATAATATTTATGGTGTGTAACAACCCACATTTATGAATTATTGTGGAGGCACAAAAATATTTTTCCATGTTCATTTTCAAAAAGTTTCAAATTTTCATAGTTTTTCCTGCATTATATTATAGCAACCTTCTAGAAACATGACCCACATTCCTTGAGTCCCACATATCTCATCACATTATTTGATCCACCAACATGTTTGAACTCACCAGCAATTTTCCACCGACCAACCACCACCCATAAGTCATCTTTTGGCGTAAAGACTAAGCAAACGAGGCAGTAGAGAAAGGGCAGCCAGGATAGCCACCAGAAGTGGGTGCCCGCCCACCTGCAGAGGGCGCCCGCCCTGTCCCCCCTTCCTCCTATAAATTGCCACCTCCTACCTCCATCTCCATCACACAAGCATTCCAGAAAACCCACGCACACTTTAGTTCTCAGTTTCTAAAGGAGGAGCTCTAGTAGTGAAGTGAGAAGGAGAGTAGAGGAGAAGAGAAGAGTGAAAGTGAGTTTGCTAGCCTGGGAGTAAGAGAGCAAGGTTCATTATTAAGTAGAGACCCTGCTGTCCAAAGCAAATTAAAAAGTTGTTTAGGGGGAAGTGCCGCCAAAATTAAAACTTGTTTCAGACGACTAACCCCTGAACGACTGACATTTTAGACAGCTGGCTTTAACATTTTCCACTACTTGTGTTTGTGTCAACTTTTCTCTACAGGATGTTCAAGAAGGTAAAGAACACGGGCAAGACCCTCAAGAGCACAGGTACAAGGAGTTCATTCTGACACTCCTCACACCAGTCAGAGATGAGCATCGACCCGACGCCTCCGCAAGCTCTGTCGTCTTTGTCAGGTACACAAGTCAAGGTCCTCCTCAAGACATGAGACCTTGGACTGAAGACCCGTAGGGAGAAGGAAGTTTTCCAGCAGCTGAAGAACAAAGATTTCATTCACACCCCACTCTTGATCCTATCCTGCTACAAGAAACAGGTATGGATACCGAATTTGACTTGATTCTCCAGATGGTGGGATGGACAAACTTTTGGGACATAACTAAGCTAGGTTCCCGTCTTCTCACCCTTGAATTTCTTTGCACTTTGCAATATTAAGAGGGGGGAATCGCTTTTCGGATGTTCAAACAGGACATTATGTTGTCTTGGAGAGAATTGAGCGACCATCTCGGTTTCTCTTCAAGATGCATCCTGGACATTGACTTCGGCTTGCCTAATTTTGACAGGCACCAGTTCTGGAGAGAGATATCTAGGGATGAGTTTTGTAGTCAAGCCCGAACCAGTGACATGAAGCACCCCACTCTTAGGATGTTCCACAAATGGCTCGGGTACAATCTTTTCCATCGCGACGATATTAGAAAAGTAAGAGTAGGAGATTTACAACTTCTATATGCTGCTATAAAAAAATACCCACTTCACCTGTTACTCTTTTGGTTTCTCATTGGCTTAGTATACCTAGTCTTCAGGGACCTGTCTGTTGTACTTCACTCATCACTCGTCTAGCTTCTAGTCTTAATTTGCTAGAAAACTCGTCATTGGAATTCATTGATGAGTCACGAATTTATCATAGCTATGACACATTTAGGCAAGCTCGGATGCTGAAAAAAGAGAGGAACGTAATGTATATGTTATACAATAATAAAGACAAGATTTGGTTACCTCACCCGAACCTTGTCCTCTATGTCGTTCAAAATTATTTGATTGAGATTGCAGTGACACCGGTAAACTAGAGAGCTCCACAGCGAGTGGCATCCGAAAGGATGACCACCCATCAAGAATGCACCTGGTATGGAGCTGATCCCGGGCCCGAAGAAGCAGCGCACCTGCATTACCGTGACTACAACCCCTGAGTCCTTCGGGACCCATGGGTTCGACATGCTCAGCCACAGGAGCCGACACAGGAGACATGCCGGAGGGCCAAGATGACCAGTGGGCAAACCCGCCTTTTGGTACGCGGAGGTGCTCCACTGATCCATATGGAGCTTCAGGGTCTAGGCCCCAGCCCCAATTGGATGCAGGACGGTACTCCGACGCCTCTTATGCTTTCACGAACGACTACTACCAAGAGGTCGGCGCCTTCTTCACCCGTACCGACAACACCCTCCTCGACATCTAGAATATGCAAACAAAACATGGACAACTCCTGGAACAACAACAAAAGTGGAACCAGGACCACGCCGCTGCAGTACAAGAACTGAGGCAAGACACCACGACTATGAACGACAACATCACCACTATGATGCGATTCTGGAACATCGGGTAAGACCGACAACCACATCCAGCTTGGGGGAGTTCCTCCCCATTTTATCAAGTAAGTTTTTATTTGCTCTTCTTATTTATTCTTTTCTGTTTTAGTGTTTCATTGTTGCTCTATTTCAAAAAAACCAATAAATATTTTCTTGCTTTAATTTACTGCATTCTATAAACATGAAAACAAAATAAAAAAAGTGTAGATAAGTGTGCTTTATTTATCTCCTAAGTATTAATCTCTAGAAAAATAAAAAGACCAAAAAGATGCCTGATGAAAATGATGAACAATTGCTCTGTTTGCTTACTTTCAAGTACCTAGCTTTTATATTAAAGTTCTTTCAGGAATTACTAAAACCTGAAATTTAATATCTATGTGAGCATGAGCCTAAAAGTAAAGTCTAGGTAAGAGAAGGACATGATATAAAGTTTGAGCTGCTGTTTATCTTGTTCTTACTACACTAAGTTCTGGAGATTTATTTTAAAAACTTGAAGATCACATGATGAGTTCCTAGCATGACAAAATTTCTACCACAGCCATACTTGCTATAGCATCTTTTGCTACTTATATTCACATTGAGTTTGATCGAGCTGTGTAGACCCTTAGGAGCTTTTCATGTGGTTAAATTAAGATATTCACCTGCACACATCTACTACACCATCTACAATCATTCATTAAAATTGCTAAAAATATTATCACTCACTGTCCGAAGTATTGTTATTCTCTCTCTCTAAAAAGATTCAATGCAGAAGAGGCATGGGTTATGCAAAAATATGCGAGGAAATAAAAAGGGGCAAGTGCCCGGAACCTCGAAAAAGAAAAAAAAAGAGTGAGATGAGAGGTAAAAATGGACAAGTGTCCGGAGTAGAATTCGGGGGTACAAAGATGCCCACCTGAGCGGAAAAAATGGACAAGTGTCCGACAGTAGAATTAGGGGTATTCGCTACCCACCTGAAAAAAAATAAGAAAAAAAGAAAAAAAAGATAGTCCATGTTCTCCCAAAGCAAAGATCAAAGAGGAGGAGAGATAGCAATATAAGGAGCAATGAGAAGTAAGTTTTATCATTACTTATATTTTCACCATTACTATCATTTACTCTACCACACATGCACATTTTGATTTAATTGCATGTTGAGTTCCTTTGGATCCATGGCTCGATTAGACAACATATATATGAGCTGTTTTTCACACCTTTGAGCTCCACATAAGCATTCCCTTAGTTATAGGTAAGTGACATTTTTTGTAAGGATCCACAAATACCATATATAGAGAGATTTGAGATTATCATAGCTGGGTACTCTGAGCTTTATTTTTGAAAATGTATGCAAAACTCCAGAACAAAGGTGAAGTATAGACAGAAAGAATAGTGCTTGACTTAATTATTTTGTCTTTCGGTTACTTAAGACTTAAGTGCAGGTACTAAGCTCCATGACACTTCACTCTAATGTGGGAGAATTTTTATGTGAAAGTATGAGTGCCTGTCAGGAAAGAAAACATCGAAGCAACTCCTGATCCATCTAAGTTTAGCTGTTTGCTCAGGGACGAGCAAAGGGTAAGCTTGGGGGAGTTTGTTGACGGTCCTTAAGTACTAAATTTAACAATCAACTAAACTTTGAAAAGGATCAATATGCACCAAACATCAAGAATTAAGGTTTTACCTGATAGAATTCCACGAGCTTTGGTGTTTGTCTATTTCTGCAGGGGGTTATCAGAAAATATGGAGAGAAGGCCCACATGTCAGGTTTACAACGAGATAATTACGTGCCCCACAATTTTCCTCAATCAAGAAGAGTCCAGAAGCCACGGGAACGAACAGGAGGCCGATCGGGTCCGGGGGCAGGGCGCCCACCCTCCCCCTTGGGCGCCCACCCTGCCCTGGTCTCGCAGATCGTGCTCCACCGCCTCTAATCTTCAAGAATAACCGTTCGATTAAGGTCGTTTTGATCCAACGGCTCACATTCATTTGAGGTGGCTATATAAGCAAGGCCTCTCCATCCCAACGGGAGAGCAGAAATCATTATCAGAGGAAGCCATCAAAGTTAGGGTTTAGGAATTTCTCTCCCATAGAGAATTAGAATTAGCTACTCACAATTCCTTCAAGTTCTATAGGATTGATTAGATAAAATTAGAAAAGTAGAGCCTAGCGCTCTGGGTTTTGGATCTTCATCAATAAAGATTGGTATTATTTCATATCTTTCTCTACTACTTTATTCTAATTGCATTATGTCTCTATTTATTATGTTCTTAGTTTGCTCTAGTTCTATTTATGATATAGTTATAATTGATAATGAGTTTATGTATAAGTTTGGAAAGCACTTAGCTGTTGACTCGAGGGAGCTAAGTGGTAGATCATATGTGGGCGTGGTACTTAGATATTATTTACCTGCAAATGTATCCTATTGGCCGGGTCATGTGGTAGTTCGCGATGGTGACAGCTTCGTTGATTCTTATATAGTCCACCCTCCGTTGATAGGACAGGAATAATTTGTATTGAGGAGTAAGTCTTGCTATGTTCTGATTTACTTTAGCAATGTTCCTTATACATGAATAAAGAGTCTTTTGTGCTATATATGATCTTGTAGATAACTAGAGTAAATGGTGACTTAGTAGATAGTAGATACTCAGAATCCATTCTCTAGCTACTCCGATGTCACCTTACATTTATATGGAGTAGTCTATTTCTAATCGCTATGTTATTTACCCATGAGCTTATATTTCATTATCTTTATTATTATGGCTTACCCTCTGCTAAAGCAAGTGACTGTGTGACGAGTTTCTCATTAGTAATCATGTTATTGCAACTTTATCTCTAGTCTATGCCTTGATAGATTTTACCCCTGTTTTCACTTTCGTCGTTCTCTTAAGCAAAATATAAATAACGATACCCGGAATACTTTCCTGGTGAAATGCTACAATGAGGTATTTTATCTGTGCGCTTGCGGATAGAATAGATTATTTTCTAGAGAGCCTCCATATTCATAAATACCTTTGTACACTCTGGCACCATGCTGGGAATGACAACCTAGTATACAAGTGGTGTAAGTAAGTGTCAACAATGATCGGCTGGTGGGCAGGCTTAGTATGCATGATAGCCTTGGTGAACGTGTTGGTCATTTTCCAAGGAACCAAGAGGAACTTGAAGAAATGGCCGATGCACGGGTTCCCAATGAATTTATATTTTGAAGAGATGCCAATACTCATCAGGTAGAATCAAGAGAGGTTCGCTATCAGCCAGCATGGAAGACAAAGCTTCCCCGATGGTGTCAAGAATGGTTAACAAGGACATAGAGAAGGAGGATGCAGCGAGAACGTCAAGAAGATTTGAATAGGGAAGAAAATTCTTCTAAGTCTAAGAATCAGCAGCAATTGGATCCCAAGGGAAAAGGATCATCGGCAGATGTTAACATAGTGTTTATGTTGCCGATGGAGTTTCTTGCGCCCTTTAGTGATGATGAAGAAATAAGTCTCCCTGATCAGATAGCTCAGTTGACACTTGATCCAATGACAGCTATGTTTGAGAAGCCTTCCGATGATGAAAGACAGCATCTTAAAGCTTTATTTGTCAAAGGCAGGGTTGATGGGCAGCCGAATTCCAAAATACTTATTGATGGGGGAGCCGCGATTACATTATGTCATACGGGGTGTATCGGAAGCTTGGCAAAGGAGATCAGGATTTGACTAAGACCGATATGATGTTGAAAGATTTTGAAGGAAATGTGTCTCTAGTTAAGGGAGCTATATGCGTTGAATTAACCATCGGCAGCAAGACCAGGCCGACGACCTTCTTTGTTATCAGTGGAAAAGGTGCATATAATTTACTGCTGGGGAGAGATTGGATTCATGTGAATTGGTTTATTCCTTCTACAATGCATCAATGCTTTGTTCAGTGGGTAGGTGACAAAATTGAGATTGTCCCGAGAGATTCTTCATATGTCATTGCAACGGCGGAGTCAGATACCTATGAGCGGACCAGATGCATATTAAGAGAGGTTGGGAGAAAGATTTCCTCAAGGTTGCCGATTATGAGATTCCACTGATCCAAACAGTCGGTTCTGACGAAGAGTTTTAATGGATAGGTTCGCCGATGATGGAAAGTTAGGATAGGGGTTTACATCGGCTGATGATTTAATAGAAGTAGATATAGGAAGTGGTGATAGGCCAAAGCCTACCTTTATTAGTGCTAAGTTAGATTCTGAATGTAAGTAGCAATTAACCAATCTGTTAAAAGAATATTTTTGCTTGGGATTATACTGAGATGCATAGTTTAGACCGATCAATTATTGAACATCGGTTGCCTATTAAATCTAGATTTCGGCCACATCAGCAGCCAGCACGCCAATGTAATCCTAATATTCTTCCTGATATTAAGGCCAAAATAACCAAACTCATTGAGGCTAAGTTTATTCGGCAGTGTCGGTATGCCGAATGGATTTCTAATGTTGTTCCTATCTACAAAAAGAATGGAAAACTTTGTGTTTTCATCAATTTTAGGAGCCTCAATAAAGCCACACCGATGGATGGTTATCCAATGCCAGTTGTCGATATGTTGGTTGATGCTTGTCGGTGTTTTCCGCACGGGGGGTCACGCCAACGAGTAAATTTGTATGCGTGCTCCCTTTTCCAGATGGTGATGCAAGAAGACACAAAGATTTATCCTGGTTCGAGCAAGAGAAGGCCCTACGTCCAGCGGGGGAGGGAAGTTTGTATTATCTTGCACATAAGTGCTTGTACAGGGGCGAATACAAGTGTGGTATGGAATGAGATGGAGTATGGGAGTTCTACTGCATAGGAGTGTAGTGTTGCGTGGTGTATGTCTATTCCCGGGTCTCCCCTTTTATAGCTCCAAGGAGAGGCCTAGGGTACATGTATAGGTGTCAGAGTAGGGGTCGATAGAGGCATGGCGCGCTGACCTACTCGAGGCCTCCGTACTGGCGTGGTCTCGAGCCGTCCCGTCTTGGTAGCTTGATGATGATTATGCGTGCCCCCGTATCCGGCTCAGCACGCCGTCTCGGGTTGGTTCACCGGTCGCACGGCTGTACGGTATAGCGGCAGATCCAGCGGAGTGGCTGCGGTGTTGTCAGTCGACGCCTAATTCTTCCCCAGGAAGGAAACATGTCTGGTCGAGGGTCAGACATCGTGCAGTGCCTTGTTGTCTAAAGCGTTGACCTTGGGCATCTCGAGGGGGTCCCGATTAGACGCTCCATCCCTGCTTTCTGCGTCCTGGTACGCTCTGGGTTGTTTGGTGGGGAAAGCTACAAAAAGGATGATGGGACGGGTGCCTCTTCCCTATCACGCTTCCCGTGGTCAGTGTGTTAGGTGGGAAGGCGATAGGCGTATTAAATGCCCTGGCTCTCGTGCGCGCGTCAGGCGACGGACAGTGTCCTTGCGCTCGACGCCTCCGATTCGCTCGAGCCTATTCCCGTATTCGACGGTAGTTAGCGCTCGACCCCTGAGTGGTTCGCTCGACGTCCTTTACGTCTTCGAGGCTACAGCCTTCGATGACCGCATGGCTTATTAGAACGTCGAGTTGAAGGCCTCGATCTGTGCACGGGTAATCTCTTAGAGTGTATCAGTTAGGGTACCCCTTACTGATGCCCTCGACAGTAGCCCCCGAGTCTCTGTTCGAGCGCTGGCGCTCGAGTGGAGGCTTTATTTTGCGGTTGAGTTTCTGTGGGGACGCGCGAGCGACCCCGCGGGGGTATCCCCCGAGCCCTTGGAGGAGTTTTTGACTCCTTCGAGGGTTATATTGCCTAACTTCTCAGAAACGCTATCGACACCGGTGGTGGAAGGTCCTGATTGGCTTGTTTTGTGCGGGGGTTTCGACGTACTCTCGATAGAGCGAGCGTCTTCCATCCCAAATTGAGTTCCTAACGGGTAGTCCAAGTGAGAGCCTGTGCCCCTTGCGAGGGGGTCAGCTGTAGCCCAAAGGCGTTCTCATAAAGCAGGGTCGACGTGGTCGGGGATACTGATCTCATTCGATAGAGTCCAGCGGCTCCATGCCTCCCGTCGGGGGGATTCCTCTCGACTGTCTCGACCCTACCTTGGACATCCCTAGCGAGTCTTCGAGGCGGGCTTCGATCTTCGACCTCTCGCTGGGGATCCCTGACTCTGGTGCTCGAGATCGGCTGTCGAACCCTTTTGATGGGCCAGCCTGCGACCTCTCGAGGCTTTCATGGGTACATCCCTTGGTTTACAAGGGAAGCAAAGAGTCGGGGTCGGTTCGCCTTTTTGCCTATTGGGCGCGCCTTTTTAGGTGGGAGGCGTTACGACACTGTGTTGGCGTGGAATTCAGAGCGCCCCATCTGTGAGGAGGGAAAGGACCGTTAGACGGCGCATTTATGGGGGGAGTTACCTCATTTCTCGGATCTGCTCGTTGGTGGACTGCTGCCTATAAATGTGCCTTGGCATCGCCGCCGTTCTCCCTTCTGCCTCCCGTCGTCATTCTCGCCTTAGCCCTCTTCGTTGCTTTAGTTCTCTTGCTGTCTCACGCGCGCGCGCACCCCTCGAGCGGTAGCGGATCCACCGTCCTTCCAGCCAAGATGCCTGTGAGACTCGTCGCCGCCGACGACTGGCGCCCGTCGTCGATGACGGAGCGCCGGTTGCTAGAGCTTGAGAGAGAGGGACTCCTGCGCTGCCGCACCTCGCTATCGTCGCCAGAGTGGATCGTGCCGCCGGCGGACCACAGGGAGCCCCAGCCGCCCGAGGGCTACGTGGTGTCGTTCGCCAAATTCCACCACCACGACCTGGGTGCTCCTCCGAGCCGCTTCATGCGGGCGCTCTGCCTCCACTATGGGGTGGAGCTCCAGCACTTCTCCCCGAACGCCATCACCGTCGCGGCGGTCTTCGCCGCAGTGTGCGAGGGCTACCTGGGGATGATGCCTCACTGGGAGCTGTGGCTCCACCTCTACTGGGGCGAGCTTTTCAACGCCTCCACCGGAACCACTGGCGTGAGGAAACCCGTGCGGGTGGGATGCCTCAATCTCGTGCAGAAGACGGGGAAGACGGACAGGCCACGTGAGTACATCCCAGTGGGGTTGTCGACTAACCACGCCGGCTGGGACTCCCAGTGGTTTTATCTGCGGAACGACGACAACCTCCTGCCTTCTTACTCCGGTCGCCTGATCACGGAGCGTCCAGTGGACTGGACATACGGCGTCGTCCAAGCTCATCAATCGCGGCTCGACCCCCTCCTCGACGCCCTGAAGAAGCTTCGCCTGGAGGGCTTGACTACCGCTCTCATCCTCTCGGCCGTCCATCACCGGAGAGTTCTCCCATTGATGTCTCGACTATTGAGGATGGACGAGATGGGCCCTGGAGTTTCATCTCGGGACCTCGAGGCGTGCCAGATGTCCAACGAGGCTCTAGCGAACGACGAAGTCGCGGCCCGGGTCAGGGCCTCCATTGCCGGTGACTTTAAGCCGGAGCACGTTAACGGCTTCCCCATGAGGCCTGATGCGGGCTCGATCGATCTGGTATGCTCTCTTCTCGTGCACAGCTTCGATTCTAGGTTTCTTTCTTCCCTTTTTCTAAGTCTACCTTTGTTCTTGCAGGGACGGATTGATGTCCGGTCCTCGAGGCCTCCAGTGAAGGAGGACGAGGTCGACCGCGACAAACGGCGTCAGTCCACCGAGAAACTGAAGTCCGCCAAGGACTCTAAGAAGAAAGGAGAGAAGAAGAGGAACCTCGACCGCCAAGCACTAGATGCGCGTCGAGCTAAATCCAGGCAGAGGGGGGAGCCTGAGGAAGAATCCCCCAGCGACGATGATGGGGGAGATGGTGATGAGGACAGCGACGACTCCGAGGGGATGGCGTCTCGCCTCGACCGGATCCTCGAGGGTCCGCCTCGAGGCGACGTCGTCGCTGTTGGGTATTCTTAACATCATTACCAAAAGTAGACTAAGTTCTAAATCTAGCAACGGTGCCAAAAATGCCAAACCTATCCCTCACACCACTTAAGCCAAGTTGTCATCCCCAGCATGACAGAAGAGACGCGGTATTGAAATATGCAATTGCTCTTCTAAATAAATAATGAATGGAATCTGCAAGCGCACAGAATAATACCGATGCAGCATTTTAACCGGGAAGTATTCCAGGTATCGTTATTTATATTTTTACCACTGGGAAGGGATTAATCAATCATCACTATTGATTACAGAATAGAATATGAGATTGAGTATCTATCATTGCATGTATAATTGAGAACATTATATCTAACTCTTCATACAGGGATAAGTGTCACATAAAAGATATATGAAATGATAATAGTGACAAGGATAACTAATCTGATCTAGCCACATAATAAATATGATAAGCACCTCAATTAGATACTCTAAAAAGTCATTAGCATGGTATTAGAATGAACTACAAGAATATTCCCTAAGTTATTCTTAACTATATAGTCTAGCATATCATAGTTAGTGCAAGCATACTTAGCAATCATTGCGAGACAAGACTACGCCCATGCATAGTGATATTAGCAAGGAATATGAGAAACATAGCAATCACTCCCCTGTAATAATGTTGCTCTACCAGCCCAATACACGAGAGGGGGACTATATAAGAATCAATGAAGCTGTCACTATCACGAACTACCCCACGATCTGGCATATTGGGTACAATCGCAGATAAATACGGTATAAGCACCACGCCTACACAATATCTATCATTTACCCATGGATCCGATGGATAAACGCTATACGATCCTAAGCATGTATATAGATCGTATCTAACTAAGCCAAGTACATAACTATGATAAACTAAGAACAATATAATCTTGAATATAAGCAAATAGAGCAAAGTCATAAGCAATATATTGAAGTAGAACAAAGTCATATTCATAATATTGAAGAACAAAGATAATTAGAAAGCAATTAGAAGCACAATTAGAAGATTACCAAGAATCCTCCTGACAGATCCGGAAACCAATCGAAGATTGACTCCTTCTAGTTCTAATCCTATGTAGCTATGCTAATCTAGATATCTAATTGATGTGGTGGCTCTAATCTTGATCAGAGGCTTCTTCTCCCTTGATGGAACAATGAATTAGGGTTGAGAGGCTCTCTCCTCCAGGGGCCAGGGGGTCTGGTTTTATAGTCCCTTCAAGTGAATATGGGCCCTTGGATCAAACCGACATAGATTGTATGGTTTAGATTCATCCTTTAGGTCGGTGGAGACTTCCCGCAAAGCAGAGTCCTGATTGGACTCCAGAGGTGGGCGGGCGCCCTGACCAACTGGGCGGCCGCCCAGGGTCTGGCCCCGTTTCACCTCCACTTCGGTCTCGTGGCTTCTGGAGTCTTCTAGATGTAAGATAATTGCGCAGCACGTTAATATCTTTACGTAATCCTGACATGTGGGCCTTTCTTCCATATTTCCTGATAACCCCCTGCAGAAATAGACAAACACCAAAACTCGTGGAATTCTGTCAGATAAAACCCTAAGTCTAGATCTTTATTTCATTTGGATCCTTTTCTTTGTTTATTTGTTAATTAAATTTGATACTTAAGGACCATCAACAAACTCCCCCAAGCTTACCTCTTGCTCGTCCCTGAGCAAGGATAGACTCAGCTATGGATCAGAAGTTGCTGCAATATCTTTAAAAATTTGACGGTACACATGCTCTTAAATAAGATCTCATCTCTGAGTTAGAGTAAACTGTCAAGACTTAAAACTTACTTACTTTACCTACACCATGGGACTTGTAACTGTCACTTCTGTCTTGAGTGGTTAAAAGATAGAACAGTCTAGCCAAGTGCTATGTCTCTTATTCTTGATCAGCTATAGCTCTGGGGTTTTTGCAGATTTTCAAATAAAACTCAGAATTCCTTGTATGATTCTCTCAGGTCTCTCTTTTGTGGTATTTTTGGATCCTTACCAAGGCATTGATAGTATATGCCTTCTCTCAAGATATGTGGTATTTGTGGTATGAGGCATAGTAACATTGCCTTCTCTCTCATCCTACTCTAATAAGGCTTTAATATCTGGAGCTCATAGGTGGGAGATAAAATATACATACTTACAAGACATGTATTGCATAGTCAAACCATGGATCCAAAGTAACAAGTCAATAAGTTTAATCAAGATGTGCATGTGTGGCGAATGAATGGTATATGGTGATGATGGTGATAACAATGGTGAAAACAATGGTGAAAACAATGGTGGTGAAAGTCTAATTCTACTTTGCTCTTCTGAGGGGATACATACCTTCCTTGCTTTTGAAACTTTATGAGGAGAATGAGATGCTCTTCTTTTTCTTTTCTCTCAGGTGGGTATCTTGCACCCCTAATTCTACTGTCGGACACTTGTCCATTTTTACCTCTCGTCTCACTTTTTTCTTTTCTTTCGAGGTTCCGAGCACTTGCTCCTTTTTATTTCCTCGTATTATTTCTTCTCTCTTTTTTTTAGAGCACTCATCTCTTGAGATAATATAGCAAGTGGTAGTAACAAGATAACTTGAGCATTTATTTCACAAAGGGGAAACAGAAAATATTTTTTGTTATTCTCTCTCGGATTAGGAGTAGAATATTTTCAGGTGGTTCTGGAGATGGGATGGGTGGATATATGTGGATGGTACTTCCGGAGTAGAAGTAGCATATATGAGTGAACGTGCAAGTGAAATCTTGATTTAACCACATGACAAGCTCCTAAGGGTCTACACAGCTTGACCACACTCAATGCTCATAAGCAGTAAATAATAAATGTGTGGCTCAAGGTCTAGCAAGCATGTATATATGGTTGTGGTAGGAATTTAAGCTCTCATCATACAGGAACTCATCATGCAACATTTTAAAGATTTTCAAAGATAAATTCTCCAGAATTCTAGCATCTCTAGGAACAGATAAACAGCAGCTCAACCTTCCTATATCGTATCCGTTAATAACTTAGACTTCAGATCAAGTTTTCATCCCACAAGTTTAGGTCTAGGGCAAGCTTTAAATTATAACAGTTATGTCTAAACTTGAGAGAGAACTTAAAATGTGCAAATTAGGCAGAGCAACTATTCATCATATCCATGCTTAAGTTTTATTAGATACAGATTAGCATAGCCACTTTATTTATTAATTAAACACACTAAGTAATATATATATATAAGCATAAAATCTTTATTTGGTTTTCCCATAGTTTATGTGTATTAATATTCTAAAATAATATAAATATAAAGATAGATAGATAGAAATACTTATCGAGATAAATGGGGGTGCTCTCCCCCAAGCTGAATTTTGACGTAATTTCTCTTGATGTAGCTAGCAGGTGGCAGAGGTGTATTTGAAAGCAGCATTCTGACAGCGATTAGAATGTCCTCTGTCTGCTAGTCTTCTTGATTCTTAAATTCTGTGGAGCTCAAATAGACAACAAAGCTTGTGGAACTGATTAAGTGTTAGCATAAATATCTAGCCTTTATCATCTTGAGACTCCTTAATAATTATTACTCCCTGTTTTTATATTTATATTTTTATTTTTATAAAGTAGAAAAATATTTATTTTATTTTTATGCCACCACAGTGAATGTACGTATGGGTTTTATGCCACTCGTCTATTCACATGGGGCTTACTATTTTTCACATTTTTATTTTCTTTTATTTTTAAGATAGTATGAGCATGTTTAACTAAGTAAACTATTTAAAATAACTGAAAGGGAAAGGATAACTACCAAGTTTACCTCTTGGCAAGGCGTTCGGTGTTTTTAAGTCCTCCGAACGGGACTCTCCAATTTCTTAATCGTCCTGAGGTTCGTTGGGTGGCGTAGTCGGTACTTCCGGTAGCGCCTCCTCTTCTTGTATAGTTATCTTCATTTTCCACACCTGACTCGGTGCTTCAATCTCCTCTGGATAATTCTGTTTAAACTCTACGTCTTCTGACCTTACAACTTCTCCTTCATAGTCTGCCCATCCATCCTTGATGATCTGCCTCCTCTGGTTGCGGTTGCGTCGTTTTCTTACCTGCTTAGATTCTTCAATGATATAGTTAGGGTCAGTAAAATAACAGCGTACCTTCTCTGAGGGAAAGTGCATATGGACTTCTCCGGTTCCAATGTAGATAATGGCTTTAACGGTGCTGAGGAACGGTCTTCCAAGGATGATGGGTGGATCATACTCGTCTTCTCCCATGTCAACAACTTGAAAGTCTGTGTAGACAAAATGATCGTCTATTTTAACTGGGACATCAGATACTATTCCTTGAACTTCTCGAAATGTCTGATCTATCATCTGGAGCTGAATGTATGTTGGTCTTAGTGGCATGGTCCCGAACAAGAGCCGATAGGTGACTGCGGCCATTATGTTGACGCCTCATCCGGTGTCGCAAATCGTCTTGTAGAAGTTGTATCCATTTA